>NW_016808923.1:316828-324325 GCF_001698545.2 Rhinopithecus bieti | reverse complement strand
AAAAAAAAAAAAAAAAAAAAAAAAAAAAAAAAAAAAAAAAAAAATCACATTTTATTCTGAGAATGCTGGATAAAAGATAACAGAAAGAAGATGAAAATAAGCAAGCCATGCTTCAACATATAATGTATGTTTTACCCCCAATCCTTGGCTAAACATTGTAGTGTACTTTCCTTTTATTTATTTGAAAATTTCTATTGAAATCCATCTTTCTTGATATTTTCAACCCAACTCTACTGTTAGACTAGACGTGCTGATGATAATAAACAGATTTAATAATGATTAATGATATTAGGAATCACACAGAGCCCAGCATAAAATAATTGCTCAATAAATTTTTGTTATTATGTTCAGGAACGTAATAGGGTCTTTTAGTGTCTTAATGCTAGTATGTCTTGCTTAAAACATTTTCTGAAAGTTTATTCTGATGTTTGTTTTAGCCTTCAAACCCTAAAAATAATAAAGTTGTAGAATGTAAGTCTTGTAAAGTCTGCTTTTTTACTTTGAAGTATATATATTTACCCCTGATAGAATGAAAAATAGATGATGGAAATGAATTAATGTATCCTAATAAGCAACTTGTGATATTTTTTGAAACAAGAAAGAAAGAAAGGAAAAAAAAATTCTTGAGGTTAAACGTTTTACCCTGACATGTTTGTATATATTAGCATTTAGTTAATATCTACATGGTTACAAATCTAGCATTAGTATTGACCTTGTAAATAAGTAGAATGTAGAACTTAACCTTTACTAGACTAGTAATTCTTTTTTTAATCAACAAAATTTCCATTCATTTCTTAAGTCCTAAAATTTATACCTACAAAATTTTCATTAACAAAGTTAATTTTGTTACTACAAATATATTAAAACAAGAATAAAAATTTCTATTGATTTGTTGTTATATATTATTAATTTGAACATAATTGCTATGGATAAAAGTCTTACTTCTTCCCTTCTTGTTTTGTCTCACACTTTGGTATTTCACAATATGTCCAACAAAATTCACTAAGTTATGATCTGTATCATTCTTTATACAGTATGATAATAGTTCAAATTTATTAATCACTTTTAATATGCCCAGCATACAAAGTGTTGAGCATCCCAGAGTAAACAATTTTTATGAGATAGTTATGACCTGGCTAAAAGCACATCCTCTGGAGTCAGAATAATGGGCTAACCTGGCTCCACCACTTGCAAGTTCCACAACAGCTATTGGGTTGGATGCTGGATGTTCAAAAATGCAGTACTTAATAATAGGAGTACCTTCTGAGGGATGCCTCATTAGGCGATTTGGTCATTGTTTGAACATCATAGTATGTACTTACATAAACCTAGGTGGTATAGCCTATTGTACACCTACTGTAGTGTAGGGGACATCACAGATACAACTAATGATGTTTACAGCCAAAGAAATCACACAGACTGTGGTACTCCATGCACCCAGAATCAAAACCAAAGTACTTGACTCACCAAACACCATAAATACATCTTCAGAAAAAAGTTTTCCCCTACTAAAGAAAATTCCAAAATAGGAAAAAGTACCTTTTATACCACATACCCAGAAATCAATATAAGGATACAGGAAACATAAAAAAACAAGAAAATATAACACCTCAAAAGGAAAACATTAATTCTCCAGCATATATCTTAATCAAAAGAAATTTTCAAAGTTCCAAATAAGAAATTCAAAATATTGATTTTAAGGATATTTTAGAGAATTCTGAAAGACAATAGAAATAAGTTTTAAAAAATCAGAATATCAACAATAAGTTTACCAAAAGATAGATATTTTTAATACTAACCAAAATAAAAAGTTTAGAACTTAAGGCATTCATTAAAGGAAATATACAATACCATTTAAAACTGTCAATAATAGGCTAGCTCAAGCAGAAGAAAAAAATCTTAAAATTTGGAAGACCAGGCATTTTGAAATTAATTCAGTTAGAAAAAATACAGAAAACATAATAAAAAAAGAAAGAGGCAAAGGCTTTGTTACATTTTGAAACAACATTAAAATGAACCAAACATACAAATTGTCAGTATCCCTGGAGAGTGAAGAAACAAAGAAAAGATCAGAAAATCTATTTCAATGCAAAATAGATGAAAATTTCCAAATCTAGCAGAAGATCTTAGGACATTCAGATTCAGGTGGCTCAGTGTGCTCAAGGACAGATACAATACCAAAAAGGTTTTCCCTATGGGTGGTCTAAAGTCATGAATTAAAAACAAATCCTAGAACAGCAAGGAGGAAAAGTGTTTATTACCTATAAAGAAACCCCATCAGGACTACAGTGGATTTCTCAACATAATACTTCCGCATCAGAAGAGGGGAATGGGAAGAGTATATTCAAAATGTTGAAAGAAAAAATATTTTCCACCCAAGAATACTACATCTAGCAAAATTACACTTTATAAATGAAGGTGAGGATAAAGTCATTACAGAGAAACAAATGCTGGAAGGATTTCATTACCACTAGACTAGGCTCTGAAAGAAATAGTCAAAGGAAATTCTAACCTAGAAGTGAAAGGATGACATTACCATCATGAAAACACACTAAAGTATAAAACTCACTGGTGAAGCAATCCATACACAAGAGGAAGGGAAAGAATGGCAAATGATAGTACTATAGAAATCCACCAATCCACAAGAGAAAATAATAAGACAAAAGAAGAGAACAAGGAAGATATAAAACAACAAAAAATAATTAACAATAAATCAGGGACATAGCGTCATATATCCATAACAACCTTGACATAAATGGATTAAATTCTGCTCTTAAAAAAAATTAAGAATGTCAGAATAAATTTTAAAAAACATGTTCAGTATGTATACTGTTTGCAAGAAAACTCATCTTGCCAGTAAAGGCCACATACCAGGACTGGAAAGTAAAGAGATAGAAAAGCATATTACACGCAAGTGGAAAACCAAAATCAAGCAAGAGTAGCTATATTTATATAACAGAGACTTTAAATGAAGGAACAGTGGAAAAAAGCAAAGAAGATTACCTATTAATTATTATTATTTAAAAATTCTGTTTATTTGTACAAACATAATGTAGTATTTCTCTATACAAAGGTGTTCCTTTTTTATTATAGTCTCTGAGGGTCCTAAAGAACAAAACATTTTAAAAATGTTTGCACAGTTTGTTATTATAGTCATCTCAATTCAAATGTAAATAATTGCCATTTGTTTAGGTGCTTAAATAGCACTTGTTTATGATTAGTAATGAAATAAAATCAATACTGGTTAATTGTATATCCACCGGAAATTTGGAACTTTCATTTGGTGTGTTTCTTTTTTTATTATTATTATTATTAAGGTTCCAGGGTACATGTGCAACAACGTGCAGGTTTGTTATGTATGTATATATGTGCTGCGCTGGTTTGCTGCACTCATTAACTCATCATTTACATTAGGTATTTCTCCTAAAGCTATCCCTCCCCGTGCCCCCCCACCCCACAACAGGTCCCGTGTGTGATTTTCCCCACCCTGTGTTCCAAGTGTTCCCACTGTTCAATTCTCACCTATTAGTGAGACATGTGTGTTGATTTTCTGTCCTTGCGATAGTTTACTCAGAGATTGATGGTTTCTGCTTCAATCCATGTCGCTACCAAAGGACATGAACTGGACATGAACTCACCCTTTTTATGGTTGCATAGTATTCCACGGTGTATATGTGTCACATTTTCTTAATTCAGTCAATCATTCATGGACATTTAGGTTGGTTCTATGTCTGCTATTGTGAATAATACTGCAATAAACATATGTATGCATGTGTCTTTATAGTAGCATGATTTATAATCCTTTGGGTATATACCCAGTAATGGGATCTCTGGGTCATATGGTATTTCTAGTTCTAGATCCTTAAGAAATTGCCACACTGTCTTCCACAATGGTTGAACTAGTTTACACCCCCAGCAACAGTGTAAAAGCATTCCTATTTCTCCACATCCTCTCCAACACCTGTTGTTTCCTGACTTTTAATGATCACCATTCTAAATGGTGTGAGATGGTATCACATTATGGTTTTGATTTGCATTTCTCTGATGACCAGTGATGATGAGCATTTTTTCATGTGTCTGTCAGCTGCATAAATGTCTTCTTTTGAGAAGTGTCTCTTCATATCGTTTGCCCACTTTTTGATGGGGTTGATTGATTTTTTCTCGTAAATTTGTTTGAGCTCTTTGTAGATTCTGGATATTAATCCTTTGTCAGATGTGTAGATTGCAAAAATTTTGTCCCGTACTGTAGGTTGCTTGTTCACTCTGATGGTAGTTTCGACAAAGAAGATTATTACACAATGATAAAGGGATCAATGCAACAAGAGAATGTAACAATTCTTACTATATATGCATCCAGTACTGAAGCACCCAGATATATAAAGCAAATATTACTAGATCAAAACAAAGAAAGACTGCAATACAATAAAGTGGGGGACATCAACACCCTTTCCCAGCATTAAACAGATCATCTTGATGAAAATAAACAAGGAAACATTGGGTTTAAACTGGACTTTAGGCCGAGCGCGGTGGCTCAAGCCTGTAATCCCAGCACTTTGGGAGGCCGAGACGGGCGGATCACGAGGTCAGGAGATCGAGACCATCCTGGCTAACACGGTGAAACCCCGTCTCTACTAAAAATACAAAAAAACTAGCCGGGCGAGGTGGTGGGTGCCTGTAGTCCCAGCTACTCGGGAGGCTGAGGCAGGAGAATGGGGTGAACCCGGGAGGCGGAGCTTGCAGTGAGCTGAGATCCGGACACTGCACTCCAGCCTGGGCGAGAGAGCGAGACTTCGTCTCAAAAAAAAAAAAAAAAAAAAAAAAAAAAAAAAAAAAAAAAAAAAAAAAAAAAAAAAAAAAAAACTGGACGTTAGACCAAATAGACCTAAGAGACATTAGGGAACATTTTATCCAATAACAGCAGAATATACCTTCTTTCTATAAGCACATGGACTACTACCAGAATAGAACATATGTTACTCCACAAAACAAGTCTTCACAAATATTTAAAAATCAAAATTATATTAAGAATGTTCTCAAATCAAAATGAAATAAAATGAAAAATCAATACCAGCAGGAACACTGGAAATAATAGAAAATCATTGAAATTAAAGAACATGCTCTTGAATGATGATTGAGAGAAGAAAGGAATTAAAATGGAAATTTAAAAATTCCTTAAAAAAAAAAGAAAATGGAAATACAACACACCAAAATGTGTGGGATATAGCAAAAACAGTGCTAAGAAGGAAGATTACAGCAATAAATGCCTACACTAATAGGAGAATAATCACAAACTCACAATCTAACAATGCACCTGTAGGAACCAGAAAAGGAAGAGCAAACCAAGGCCAAATATAATAGAGGAAAACAAATAAAGATCAGAGCAGAACTAAATGTAATAGGGACAAAAAAACACAAAGGATGAACAAAAGAGTTGGTTATTCAAAAAGATAAACAAAATTGAAAACCCCTAACTAGATTAACCAAGAAGAGAGAAGAGAAAATCAGAATAAACAAAATTAGAAATGAAAAAGGAGATATTACAACTGATACCATAGAAATACAAAAGATAATCACAGAGTATTATAAATAACTATAGACTGACCATCAGGGAAACCTATAGGAAATGAATAAATTCTTGGAAAATACAACCCACCAAGACTGAATCGGGAAGGAATAGAAAATACAAACACACCAAAATGAGTAGTTAGATTGAATCAAGAATAAAAAGTGTCCCCAAAAAGGAAAACCCAGAACCAGATACATAAACAGTCAAGTTCTACCAAATGTACAAAAGAGAACTAATACCAATCCTCTTGAGTCTATTCCAAATACTTGAGGAGGAAATTCTCCCTATTCTATGAAGCCAGCATTACTCTGACAATAAAACCAGACAAGGACAAAACATAAAAAGAAAGTGACAAGCCAATATCCCTGATGAACAGAGATGTCAAATCCTCAACAAAACACTAGCAAACTGAATAAAACAGTACTTCAAAAAGATAATACACTATAATCAGGTGAGATTCATACCAGGGATGCAAAAATGGCTCGATATACACAATTCAATAAATGTGACATATTACTTAAACAGAATGAAGGATAAAAATCATGTGACAATCCCAATGAGTGTAGAAAATCTTTTGATAAAATGCAGTATCCCGTCATGATAAAAACTACTTACAAATGTGCATAGAAGAAACATATCTTACAAAAACAAAAGCCATATATGACAAACTGAGGGCCAACATAATGCTGAATTGAGAAAAGCAGAAAGTCTTTTCTCTAAGATCTAAAACAAGACAAAGTAAATACATCTTGGATGTAAATGTGCCAAATATTTATTTCTTCACTGAGTCAGACACAACATGGGGATTATATCATTATCCGGCATCCATAATGAGAGGCAATAAAATCTGAAGGCAGAGCAGACAACAAGCAGAGTTGGAAAAAAATCAGTTTTACTTATCAGCCATGTTGGAAAATCAGTATTTTTTTCAATCTAGAGATGACTATAGAAACTATTAGGAAACAAGACATAAAGAAATTTGTACTCATATCCATCAGAATACCTATTCAGTTGCACTGTGATTATTCATGTATCTTACTGTTTTTCTGCTTTAAATTGGAGAATAAGTGTCAAGCCTTTTTCATCTCTTCATTCTGGATCTCAGAAAAATGGCAGGTAGAGTAGGTGCTAAATAAATGTTGGTCGAATATTTATTACATCAGGAGGAATAATACTGCAGTTAGTGCTGTAATGTAACGGTGCAGGTGGGTACTGAGGATAAGGCACCCAGCTAACAGAAAGTTGGTTGAACATTGAAGACAGCATCTTCCCAACTCCTGATCTTGTTAGGCTCACAGGTCTCAACAAGTTAGTCATAGACATTCCAACAGCCTTATGCTCTTTTCCTGTCAGTGACTTGTTTGATATTTTAATTAGACTCATATTTGAAGCTGCTGGGGATTCTGTTAAGAGTCTGTCCACCCGCACCCACCAGTCATACACAGATGCTAATATGTGCACATTAAGCATTATTTGATTGAAGACATTTACTTCTATGTATAACATACAGATACTAAATGACACACAACCAAGCTCTTGTTTCCCCATTTTCACTATAATTTCCACCATGTATAATTGGATCCCATATTTTTTGTGTCTTTACTCCAAAAATGTCAATCAATGACCTAGCTCAGTAAAACACCAGTAGAGCAACTCTGAAATCAGTATTGTATAGAAGTCTCTACTGAATATATGGACAGAACCCAAAAGGAAAAAATCAAAACAAAAGTACTTCTGACCATGAAATTGGACAATAATGAACATTGAAAACTACTGTGGATTGGCCAAGCGCAGTGGCTCACTCCTGTAATCCCAGCACTTTGAGAAGCTGGGGCAGGTGGATCCATGAGATCAGGAGTTCGAGACCAGCCTGACCAGCATGGTGAAACCCCATTTCTACTAAAAATATAACAATTACCTGGGCATGGTGG
>NW_016808923.1:262864-314227 GCF_001698545.2 Rhinopithecus bieti | reverse complement strand
TAAATAAAATTCAATTTCCTGTCTAGAAAGCTAGCAGGTAAAACTTGCTGGTGCCGTAATTTCATTTTGGTGGTATTCTTAATGGATTTAGAAAAATAAACTTAGAAATAAATGAACTTATTTTGGAACAATTTTTAATTAACAAACATGGCAAAGGTCATACAGGGTCTGTGTGTCCTTCATACTGCTTCCTCTACAGTGAACCATTTACAACACCACGGAATACCTGTCAAAGCTAAGAAACCACCGATGACACGTTACTTTTAACTAAACTCCAGACTATGTTGGGTTTCACCAGTTTTTTCATTAATGTCTTCTTTCTGTCCCAGGATCCTGTCCAAACTACCACACGGCAATGAGTTGTCACGTCTCCAGTTTCCTCTGGACTGTGATGGATTTTCAGTCTTTTATTGCTTCATGACCTTGAGAGTTTTGAAGAATACTGATCAGCTTTAAGACTCTTCAGCATGAGTTTGAAGAATGTTTTTTATCATGACTAGATTTGGGTGATGAATTTTTGGAAGTCGTACCAAAGAGGCATCCTGCTTATGCAACTCTTATGACATCATATCAAGCGGGTACATGATATCCATATGACATTACACTGAAGATGTTTGCCTTCATCACTTTTTTAAAGTAGTTTGTCAGCTTTCTGCCTGGAAAAGTGACTATTTTATTCTTCAGAATTGGGCACCTTAAGGGAAGATAATGAGCTGTATCAATGCCACAGGAGAGAGTTATACAGTTAGTGAAACAAAACTACAAGGATAGATTATCATATTGATGTATTTTATTTTAAAATATGTAAAGTTAAGCCATTCAAATAGGTCAAGAACACATTTTTAAAAATCCTTCCTTTCCTTTAAAGTACTAATTATATATCATAGTGCATTTTTACCATAGTTTAATGGTTAAGAGTCATTTTCTCTGGGTTTGATTTCCAGCCGCAAGGATGTGTGAAGTTAAGCAAGTGACTTAATCTCTCTGTACCTCAGTTCCTTTGTCTGTAACCGTTAAGTTCCATATGCATAACAATTAATGTCTACTTCACAGTATTATTTGGAAGATTGAATGAGTCAATATTTGTAAAACGCTTAGAAGAGCATAAAATAAATTATCTGCCCCTTGTCTGTGGTGCAGAGGTTTATTAACTTGCCCACAGTATGAAGCTACTAAATAAAAAAGCAGCGTGTTCCATATTTACCCAGAATCTTGTAAGCTCTTGTCATTTACCTTATGTTTTCTGAAGAAAAACAAGCAAATTTTTAGTGACCTGTTAAAGTTTGTTTCATAGACAAAAGTGAATAGATTTAGAGGAAATGAACTCTTCATGTCTTGCAGACTTTTCTAGCTTTTATAAAATGAACATGTATTACAACAATTAGAAAACAAAAGGTTTTTCAAGTTTTAAAGAATCATTTTCACATTTCTGGGGCAGTTTTCCATCAAATCTCCAAACAAAAAAAGAGGGATAACAAGAGGAGTAACTACACAAACTTTCAATTATACATGAGCTAGTCACATGTTTTCTAGCCTTTAGGTTATATGTCATTTCCTGCTTTCTAATACAAATTTGAATTTCCCTTTAATTTTCTTGGTTTTTCTCTTAGGCTCATACTCAAGTATTTTTACAGGTCCTTTGTGTTGTACATCTTTTCTGATAAATAAGATGAGTTTTTTATTCAAACTCCTTTTTTATAGATGAAGTGATTGAAAGTCTACAAAATAAATCAATTATCCATCTCAACAATAAAAAATGTCCCCCCATCTAAGTGCATCTCCTAATAAAGTGCAGACTTATCTTCCTTTCTGAAACCCTTCCTAAATTAAAAACATTTAACTTTTTTATTTTTTATAAACTCCTAACTGAACTTTCTTTTTCATTTATAAGTTTGCAGCATTTATTACAGCTTGAAACTGCAGAAGACATTTGGGACACTGTATTTTGGCCTCCACTGGGTGAATGTTTTTTTCTGTATCTAACCTTTCTTTCAAGGAATTTAAGTAGTCAGCAAGATGTGAGAGAGGAAATCACTGAAAGAGAATGGAGCATGTATATTACCCATAGTGTCTATTTTAAAGTAACAGGACATTTTAGCAACCTTTCTATCCTTTGTCCAAGATTATTGTAAGAACATCACAGATACCCATGATTACCAATAACTACAAGACCATTTTGGAAACTGGGACTGTGGTGTTTATATGAACATTCTTCTTTCTGGGTTCTGCTTTGATTTCTTAAGGACTCACACTGCTTTATATCAGTTAGGGACAGTTAGGGACAGTTGGGTGGCAGGAAGGGATATAGAAAATTTTAAACGTGAAAAACACTGGGGAGTAAAACTTTCCATTAGATTCTTCTTTTTCCTTTACAGAATTCACAGCAGGTTGAGTTTTAGTTTAGGCAATGTCAGGAAAGAAATAGCATTTTGAAAATGAAAATAGTCCATTTAATGTATTTGACAACCATTAATAAGGCACTTAATCCATGTTGTCCCTTACAAATGTTAACTCGTTTCTCATAACCACCTTGGGCTAGGCACAGAGAGGTTTAATAACTTGCAGGTGATACTCTACAACTAAATACGGGCAGCAGAGTTGCATGCTCGGTGGTTAGGGACAAGGACTCTTACCCCTTGAGCTGGGCTGTGTAGAGCCCTGTGCTTCAAGCAGATGCCACTCCTGTCTCCTCTCCTCCATCCTACTCCACGTCTCAGAGAGGTCTGAGAGCAACTTGTAGAACCACACTTAAACCCTCTAAAACCTAACGACGATTCAAAATATATTATCTAAAACTGTAGAAAAAGGGACAAAAGTGTCAGGTTAAAAGATTGAAATTCCAGACCAGAAAAAATAGAGCCCTGTTAATGTTTCCAGAGAAAGAGGGGCCAACACTGAAGACCAGAAAGTTTTTAGCAAATGGAATATGATTTTTTTGCGTGATCTGGTGTTTAAATGTCATCAGCAGGCAGCTGTTTCCTCCTTCAATGGGAATGGTGTTTGCACATCAGATACC
Organism: Rhinopithecus bieti; assembly: GCF_001698545.2. Lineage (NCBI taxonomy): Eukaryota > Metazoa > Chordata > Mammalia > Primates > Cercopithecidae > Rhinopithecus > Rhinopithecus bieti. Next base: position 311,211 of record NW_016808923.1, on the reverse strand, counting down.
TACTCTCCAGTGTCATTTGCAAAGACAGAACCAGAAAAATTGAGCCCATGAGCCTGCTGGACCCTGCCCCTCCACAGCTTCAGAGGGATAGCCAGTGTCATATTTCTAGATCAAATCTGAATCCCTCCCACAGGGGGAAGATCTCCAAGGGATTTAAGAACATTTCAGAGGGAGGAAGGAAGTTATGCAGGATACCAAAGAAGAGGTCATGCTATACAGCCCTGGCTTCCACTGACACTAATACTGGATTCAACTTTTGACACTGATAATCTGTTGCCACCAAATGGAGGACGTAAAGAAGATGTTCTAAGTGTGATTAGAGAATATGCAAAAAAGGAACAAGCAGAACATTCTTCTCTGGAATCCGAGATGATGGCTGTACTTTCACAGAGAGCACTGATGTTAGATGTACATGAAATACGCTAAACCGAAAATGAGAGAGGCAGAGACAGGGAGGTTAACATAGAGGATACACTGTAAGGAGAGAGGATACCTGAGGTAAAACTCGACTGTCTCCGGGTCCCCAGCAAATCTGATAACTGAGGAAACAAAACTCTCTTCCTTTAAAGAAGTCATGCCTTTCCTGTCCTGGTTCTCACGGGTCCCCCTAGCTCTTTCCTCCAACCCAACCCCATACGTGGGAGTCATCAGGGACCTAAGGTTCCCCCACACAGGCTGTGTCTCCAGCGAGGTTTCCTCACTGTCCTTCCAGGAATTTGGGGCAGAAAGTGAATATCCCAAAGTCCCAGAGTCCACGGGAGTTACTCTGGAGGGAGAGATTCAGTCGTCACCAGTGGGCTCCCCCTACCGGTACCCCACTCTACCCCGAGGCGGGGCCTTCGCCTTCCTTCAGGACTCGGGATCAATCTGGAGCTCCGGGAATTTCCCTGACTCGGCCGCTCCGGGCTTTCCAGTCTCAATCATGTATAAAAAGGGTTCGCCGATCTGGGGAAGCCACAGAGCTCGGGTTGCAGTCACCTCCCTGCCAGCTCTCCCGCTTCTCGCACAGCCTTCCCGACCCGTCTGCTGAGCCCCATGGCCCTCGCCGCGCTCTCCGCAGCCCCTGGCAATCCCCGGCTCCTGCGGGTGGCGCTGCTGCTCCTGCTCCTGGTGGCCACCGGAAAGCGGGCAACAGGTGGGTCCCCTTCCGCTGGGGTCCACGGGCCGGATCCTGCTGGGGTGGGCGCCCCGCGCCGACAGCCCCGCTCAATCAGCGAGTCTCTTCTTCCCTAGGACAGCCCGTGGCCACTGAACTGCGCTGCCAGTGCTTGCAGACCCTGCAGAGAATTCACCCCAAGAACATCCAAAGTGTGACTGTGAAGGCCCCAGGACCCCACTGCACTGAAATCGAAGTCATGTAAGTCCCTCCCCGCGCTGCCGCTGTCACCGCCGCGGTCCTCGACTGTCCCGCTGCCCCAAACCCTGTGCCCAGTTCGACCTCCTGCCTCATGGAATTCCCTTCTCTCTGCAGAGCCACACTCAAGAATGGGCAGAAAGCTTGTCTCAACCCCGCATCCCCCATGGTTCAGAAAATCATCGAAAAGATACTGAACAAGTGAGTTGTAATTTCCATGTACACAGGCGACTGGAGCCGTTGGTCAGAAATACTGGCATATGCCCCGTAAAAATAAAATCAGGGAAACCAGGAGTTAGCTGAAGGACTAGAAATTGTAATTGTTATTTTCACAATTAAAGTTACCATTAGGGTTATTAGTCTGCTCTGGTGTCAGAGCATATTTCAGTATTTCAGTGCCCTCCATTCCCAGGCCTAACCCCTACTGAAATAAGTGAGGGTAAATGTGCCTTTCTAGAATACCAAGTAGATTTGAGTAGATTTGACTAACAATGCTAAAAAGCCCCCNCTCTTTCTTAAAAAAAAAAAAAAAAAAAAAGTAGCATTCAGGAGTGCAAGTTTTCTGCTATAGAGGGCAGTTGTTACAGGCAGACCTTCCCTGAGTGGAGGGCTGGGCCAGAGTCTGCATGGGGACATCCCTCCAAGCAACTTCAGCCACCAGAGTGACAGAAGGGCAGCCTTCCTTAGCACCTGCAACAGTAACCCTTTTCTCATCACAGGGGGAGCACCAACTGACAGGAGTGAAGGGAGAAGCTTATCAGTCTAACATTGACACTTCCTGCAGGATGGTCCCTGCCCTTACCAGAGCTGAAAATGAAAAAGAGAACAGCTGCTTTCTAGGGACACCTGGAAAGGACTTAATGTGTTTGACTATTTCTTATGAGGGTTCTACTTATTTACATATTTATTTATTTTTGAAAGCTTCTATTATAATATTTTACATGTTGTTATTTAAAGATATGAGTGTGTTTCATCAAACATAGCTCAGCCCTGATTATTTAATTGGAATATGATGGGTTTTAAATGTGTCATTAAATTACTATTTAGTGGGAGACCAAAATGTGTCAGGCACCTTGATAAATGATAGGGTGGGGAATTGGAGGGCAGGGTTTGGAATGTAAGCAATGAGTGGATCACTTTTAGGGTAAGGGAATGTACGCGCACATCTACATTTTTATACTTTTTTTAAAAAAAGAATGTCAGTTGTTACATATTGAAATTATCTCACATTATGTGTTCAGCATTTTTATGCTGAAGTTTCCCTTGGACATTTTATGTCTCGCTTGTAAGGCATAATGCATTGTTTAATGTCCATTCTGCAAAGTTTCTCTTTGCCTTGGAAAAGAGAAGTTACCATTACTGTTACATTTTTACAAATGACATGATAATAAAAGTGTTATGAAAAAAGTGCTTATGTGGTTTTTCAAAAAGTTCTTCTTGACCTTTAGTTCTTCCCAGGTGCCCAAGGTGTTATACAGTTAGACTGCAGGTTCTATCTAAATCTGTGCCTGCTTCTAGCTGGCATTTCCCTTAATTTCTCATACTCAAAATGGACTATCTGATGCTTTTAAAAAGTACACACTACTCCCAAACCATTTTGATAATTCTAGTTTTGTATAACATATAGCTGTTTTTCACACTGACCAATTTGTTATTCAAAATTAGTCCTTTACAAACTTTTGAATATTATTGATATTTTAACATGAGTCTCTGCTAAATCTGCTAGATGCTTTTGGAAGCGGTTTTTCAAACACTTACACAATTCTTTTCCGTTTAATGAGGTTGGGAACAAAAGGCAGAAAAGTTGATTCTGCCTTAGAACTAAAAAAAAATGTGATATTTAAAGAATAATAATGACCTATTGAGATACTGTAATGTAAAATATATGACGAAAATAGCATGAAAGACAGGTTGGGAGATAGATGGGTTTAGACTCTAACATGTCTTTTCAATTGTTAGAGAAAGTATTAAGCAAAAATTGTAGCAACAACAAATATTGTAATTTGTAGGGCAACAACTCATAGGAAAATGCAAAATTTTGGACTTAATCTGAAAAGAACATAAAATGGTATAATAGAAAATACCCGACTAATACAAAAGAAGACAGAAATGCAGGAATAAGCCAACACATGGATCAAGGGCAGAAGAGACACAGCTTTACAGAAGAATTGTTGATAATATGAGTATAGTCTCTTCCTTCATGAAGGTGAAGCGTAATTCCCCTCTCCAAGTGTGTGTAGCTAGACTTAGTGACTGGCTTCCAAAGAAAAGACTAAGAAAAAGGGAAAACAATTACAGTGGAGAAATTTGGCAGACAATCTTCACCAGGTGATCAAGGTTGTTGTCACCAGTTATGGCATGTGAGTATCACTCACCCGCTGATACAATGTGATGGAAGGGCACTTCCACTCTGTTTAAGTGCTTCCAGAAAATGCATAACCTTTGTATAATCATAATAAGGACATCATGAAAATCTGAACTGAGGCACGTTTTACAAAACTCCTCATAAGTACTCTTCAACACTGTCAGGGTGATGAAAAACAAGACAAAACCAATAACTTGTCACAGATTAGAGGAGACAAAAGTGATATGGGGACTAAATACAATGTGGTATGTTGAATTGGATCCTAGAAGAGAAAAAATTTATTGGAAAATTTAGGAAATCTGAATAAAGATAAGAGTTTAGTTAACAGCAACGTACCAATGTTAATTTCGTAGTTTTGTCAAATGTACTACAATTATGTAAGATGTCAACATTAGGGGACACTGAGCCAAAGGTCAGATATAGAAACTCTCAGTGCCCACACAAATATTTTGTGAATCTAAACTTATTCCAAATTTAAAAGTTTATTGTTCAAAAGATAGGACAAATACAATAGCAGATAGTAGACTTAGATGCAACTATATTAAGAATTATAGTAAATTCAAACAGAATAAACACTGCAATTAAAAGTCAAAGATTATCAGACTACCTAAATACGACATGTTTAGGCTTCTTAAAAGAGGCACACTTTAAATTATAGCTGGATAGGAGGAAAAAGTTCTAGTGTTTTATACCACTGTAGAACAACTATAGTTAAAAGTAATATATAGTTTCAAACAGCTAGAAGGATATCTAAAGTTCCCACACAAATAAAGAATAAATATTTGAAATGATGGATATGCTAATTACCCTGATCTGATCACTATACATTATATATAGAAACACTACTATGTACTTCATCAATATGTACGGTAATTGTGTGTCAATTATAAAAATACAATAAAAGTGAAAAATTGGACACCAGGTTCCTTGAAATGAGAAGAATTAAAAGTGTTACATCATATAAAAATGGGCTGACATGGCTATATTAATATATTGAAACCTGACCTGGATATATTAATATATTTATTACTTAAAAACTATTAATATGCTCTTCATATAAAGAATAAGTATATTTATTAAAAATTGGTATACTAATGAAGGCCTAATTAATACATTATGCCTTAAGGAAAGAAATAGTCTTGGAGATAAAAAAAAAGACGGTTTAAAAATAAAAAGGGGTTAACTCAACAAGAGACAAACATTCCCAAGCTCTTATGAACTTAGAAAAACATTTTCAAAATACATAAACTATTTGTGAGGCTGAAGTGGGATAATCAGTTGAGCCCAGGAGTTCGAGGCTGCAGTGAGCTATGATCGTGCCACTTCACGGCAGTCAGGGTGACAGAGCAAGGCCCTGTCTCTAAAAGAAAAAAAAAATTCACACACAAACATAAAGCAAAATGAAGAGATCATAAAATAGCAATAGAAAGGTATATAATCATAGTTATGGATTCTAACAAACTCTTTCAACACTTAATATGCAAAGCAGTACACATTCAGTAGCAGTATAGAAGAGTTAAGCAACATAATCAACCAACTTAGTTTGACTGACATCTATTGGGAATTTACCCAGCAATTGCATAAAACATATTTGTCTTTCCAAAGAGAACATAGATGAATCATAAAGAATGTATAAAAATATTTCAAAATGTTAAAACATTACAGAAGTCATTTTCTGATCATCAAAGTTTTTTACGATGATTTGTAACTGTCCTAGTTGAACTATGCATTCATACACTGTGTGTGATATGTTTGCTGTGGTTTATAACTCATCTCAACTTCCTACATTGTACTTCCACAATACCAGAGTCATCATCATGACCAATATAATCATCTAGTATGATAAAAATGTTTCCATAGAGATGTTTGCTTATTTCCTGTATTTTTTTCTGACATATTCTTTTGTAATTTTGGCATTTCTGTATTTCTTGGATTACATGATATGAGCATAATGTAATTTAATTACTCAATATTTTCCACAAAAGTATAAACAACAGTCTTAAGAGAAGGCAAATATAAAGCTAATACTAAAAGCTAATCTTTTAAAGTTTTGGAATGATGTTCTCATCTATATATTAGATGGTGCTTGGTGTTATTTCCAATAAACTTAAATAGTTATAGATTGTTGAAATCATCAGGATGTCTTTACTGTAGAATTAGAAGACTAGCAATGTTGCAGAAGGAAGTGTGCAAGTTAAGTATCAAAGAAGAATTTCATGTTTGAAGTGTGTCTTTATCCACTATCTTTTACAAAACTGATCACAATCCCTTTCGTGTTGTATGCATCTTGTAAATGTCTTTTGAATTTAACATCCACCATCCCTTATTTTCTACACATGCCTTGAACCTGTAGGTTACTCTTGACTTCCCAATCTCCCTATGGTAGACAGTCAATAAAGGAATCTGTACACAGGGGACATGAAAACACCATGAGACACACGTAAAAGCATCGCAGTGATGGCAACATCCAAACTGACAGGCAAGCAGGATCCTACGGGCACATGGCCTCCCATGTGGAATCCTGATCTGCCCTCCTGCCTCATTTGCTCTCCTCTCCTTGCCCACAGGATGAACTCCATCTACCTGAGTCACTTGTTGCTTCTAGGACTTCCATGCACTTTCCAATTTTCATGCCTTTGATTGCTTGATTGTCTCCTCCTGAACCATTTCCCATTCCTCAGTGGTGTCCCATCTACTGGAAAACTCTTCATCCTTTAAAACTCACATAAGTAGCCACCTCTTGTAGGAAAACCTCTGTAACACCTCTCACAAACCCACTAATTAACCTGTAAGAGCTGTACGAAATACTTATCCTTGCTACTGATACTTTGTGCATAGTTTGTCATGGTATTTGCCGGGCTCTTCTAAAATCTTCTGTTTGTACATTCATCTCCTGTATGGTGTTGAGAGTTAGAAGGTAGCAGATTCTGTATTAATTGTTTTTGTGTCTATGGCACCTAATTTCATTCCTATGTTACAATGCTGGGAAAACGATCAATAAAAATGTTGAATTGAATGAAGAGAGGAATTAAATTCAAGTTGAAATGCCCTTCTGGTTAGAAAGATAACTCAAGCAGTCAGTACAGTCAGTTAAAAAACACAACTCAAATTGGCTTAATTAAAATGGTAATTATTTCATTTCCTTATGAAATATATTGGTGTTTTATAAATATTGACACATTCATCATAACAATACTTTGAAATAGAGAGTAGCATTTACTTTGACTGATGTGTAGATGAGATACACCTGGATCCTAGAGTCCAAAAATTCTCTTCAATAACCAGTCTCATTGCAGGTCTAGCTGCCTTTCTCTGTGCTGGCTTTACTTTATGGAAAGCACTGGCAAAGCTCCAAGCTATAACCCAGCAGGAAGCAAGGAACGATTTTTCCAGCCATTTCCTACCAAAGTGGTCTCAGGGAAGTTTTCTGACTTGGCCAGGCTTATTAGATCACTTCTCCACCTCTGAGCTACCAGGGTGGCTCAGGGCTGAAAGGAATGGCCATTACTACTTTGAGATGTCAGCTCACTCCCGGAGTTTTGGGTAGAGTCGACCTATCTGAACCATCCAGACTGGAAGGAAGGGGAGATAGTTTCCAAAGGAAAGCCAGGATTCTGTTATCAGAAGGTAGAAGGGACTCAAACCAGAGAGAGAGGACAAATGTACTAAAAGCTAGGCCAAGTGGATGACATTTTCACTTGATGAAATGTTCTTGAATGACCAAGTGGATGCATCCAGAGATGTAATGCCACCTTCAGACATCTGCATCAATAGTAGTAGTAATGGCAACAAAACAGAGTTGAGCACAGTTCCCCAAAGCACAGTTCTCCCAGGCAAGTTCCCCAAGGCACAGTTCCCCAAGGCACAGTTGTAAGGCACTGTTGCCTAAGGCAAGCATGGTTAGAGCAACACTATACTGCCTGCCCATTCCTGCTGTTTCATTTGTACTTAAGATACAGAAGCTACTCTGGATTTTAAAGGCATATTAGATACTGCCAATCAAAGCTGCAGGATACAACAAATATGTTAGTTCAAAATTGAATTTAGAAACCAATATTTTTATTTAGCAATGACTCTATTCATTTAAAACTGGAGTTTCCATAAGTTTAATGTTTGGGCATATAGAGCTGCCATTCAGCTCATACAATGTTTCTTTGGCTGGGGGAGGCACTCATTAAAACAAGGAAGAACTGGATTATGTTGGTAGAACATCATTGCTTTCTTAATGTTCTGAAAAATCAATATAGGGCTATTAGAAATTGAATTATGAGAACAGATATATTAAAGGTGGGAAAAATCTTTTTTTACACTTTATTACATAAGCAACTAATGTTTATTATGAAAGTCTTAGGCATAGCTATAGATCGTTCTACAAAGTGGTTTCTTGAAATATTTTATCCCTTTGGCTACCACTGTAAATTTGTTGATGGTGTGTTTATCCTAAGTATTTGCTTATGCCGATATTTTGATTTGATCTGGAAGTCATTATAGCAAATATTTTCTTTTTTCTTAAGTAATAAGGAGAGTAAAGGTCTGAACAGCTGCTTATTAATGCTGAAGGTAAAGTATTTTATTCATTAAAACATGATAAAGTGTCCAAACTGGGTCAGCAGAAAACTATAACCCTTATCTCAACAACAAAGAACCAACCAAGATGCCCACTTCCACTTACTGCAAGCTCCTAAGGTCCAGAAATGAATTTCCACTGACATGATTTTGGAGGTGACAATATCATGACTTGGAATAGGGGGACAAGATAGATAAATAGATGTAGATTTCACTTAACTTTAAAAGGAGTATCATTTTTAGAGGCACAACAGTTGTTTCCATTAGTAAAAATAACTTGAGCAGTTTCCTATATTTTAGGAAAGAAAGTTGAGCTAATTTAACCATAAGAATAACAAAACATTAACAAAATTGGCTCTCCTAAAAGCGTCTCAATTACCTATCTCAGAAATTTTTTTTTTTTTTTTAACTGTGTAGTGGTTAAAGCCATACTGCATGGAGATCAATTCTGAAATATTAACTGTGCGAAACAGATGGAGTTGCATAAATTCCCTGCCCCTTCATTTCCTTGTAAATTGGTAAATATGGGGAAAAACCTGGTACCACTTTCCTTGTGGTGTTTGAAAAGGGGATTTAAGTGCATTTTATATATACGTCTAAGGGACTTTGAACATTGCCCTTTTACATCAGAAGAGATATTTATCATAACCTATGTTCGCTCAGCATCTTCCCTAAACAGGTAAAATATTTCAGTTATACATTGACAGAATGTTAAAGAAAGAAGCCACAATATCTGCTAAGGTATTCTCCTTGGACTAACCTTAAAATAACTTAAATAATATCTTTAATCCCTTTTCTGCCACTTAGTAATTTTTCTCACATTAAGTGGGTATGCAGGTGTACATCCATAATTAGAATAATTGAAGTCATATTTTTGATGTTAAAAAATTGCTGTGATATTTCTGAGCCACTGATTATTTCAAGAAAACCAAGTATCTTCCAAACTAAGGAAGCTGCAGAAAAATTAAATAACAAGTCTCAATTACCAATGAGTTAGTCAATATATTTTACAAATGAGATTATCTTTCATTTCTTACTTCCTTTTTAAAAACAAATTAATTTTCCTTCAATTTCTGTGTCCCTTCCCCCCACCCCCCATAGGAATGGTCCAATGATCAATGGGAAAAAGCAAATTGTAAATTCAGAAATTTGGTCACCTTATACATCTTTGTCATAAATCAAGATGAGCCCAGCTTTACTTTTATTCACATATTGCAGTTAAAATTGCTGAAATTGGCGAATCAGAAAATATCCAGTAATTATACAAGACACCAAAAAATTCATTCTGTTTTTCCTTTCTAAGAAAAAAGAAAAAATGCTAAAACTAAAATTGTGTATTACAGGCATTTGTTTAGCCAAAGTTCATTTCCCATGTACAATAATTTTTTCTCAGGTCACTCAAGCTTAGAATACAGAAAAAGTAAATTCATATCATATTTATAAAAATTGTGTGTGGTGTTTAATATGTATTGGTGTTTTACTTCTTTGGTACCGCTAAAATATCAAGGCGATAACATATTGTCATCTACGAGTACAGTAATTACTGAGGTGGAAATTCCTACCCTGGAGCACAATACAGGCAGACCTTTTTTTGTTACACTTTACTTAATTGGTTTGTAGACATTGTATTGTTTAAAAATTGAGGATTTCTGGCAACCCGATATTGAACAATTCTATCGACGCCATTTTTACCACAACATTTGTTCATTTTGTATCCTGGTGTCACATTTCGGTAACTTGCAACATTTCAAACTTTTTCATTATTATTGTATCTGTTATGATAATTTGTGATCACTAATCCTGATGTTACTATTGTAATCATTTTTGGGCTTCACGATCTGCACCCAAATAAGACAGTTAATTGATAAATGTCATGGCTATTCAAACTGGCCCTTCACCATCTCTACCTCTCCTTTGGCCTCTCTATTCCCTGAGACACAGCGATATTACAATGGGGCCAATTAATATCCCCATAAAGGGCTTTCAAATGCTCAAGGAAGAGACATGATTGTGTATCTCTCACCTTAAAACGAAAGTTAGAAATGATTAAACTTAATGATGAATGCATATCAAAAACCAGGATGGGCCAAAACCTATGCCCCTTGTGCTAGAATTAGGGAAACACAACAGCATCAAAAGAACAAAATAAAGAACAAGTAACTGGTTCTAAAATATGGAGATATATAATTTGTCTAACAAATAATTCAAAATAACCATCTTATACTAGCTCAATGAGTTCCAATAAAACACAGAGAGACAACTAAAAATAATCAGGAAAGCAATATTTGAACAAAATTAGAAGCTCAACAAAGAGAAAGAACCCCCCATAAAGAGCCAAACAGAAACTCTGGAGCTGAAGTATGACTAAAGTGAAAAGTCTCCTAGAGAGTTTCAAGAACAGACTGTATGAAGCAGAATATAGAATCGGTTAACTCAAAAACAGATCATTTGCAATTACCCAGCCAGAAGAACAACAAACAAACAAACAAATAAATAATAAGAAAGACTATGGGACTTATGGGCGCTATCCAGCAGACCAGAACGTTATAAAACAGACACACAAAAAAAGTTTTAACAAGTTTAAAAATATGGAAAGAATATTAAGTATATTTTCTGACCATAGTGGAATGAAACTAGAAATCAATAAAATGAAGAAGATTTAAAAAATTCACAAGTACATAAAAATTAAGCCACAAAGCCTTGAACAACAAGTGGGTAAAAGAATGAACAAAAGGAAAATGAAAACATCTTGAGGTAAATAAAATGGAAACAGGACATGCCAAAAGTTATAATATTCAGCAAAAGCAAATCTAAGATGAAAGTTTATAGTGTAAATATCTGCATTAAGAAAAAACAAAGATCTCAAAAAGCAATCTAAAGTTACACTTCAAGAAATTAGAAAAAGAAAACAAAGCTAAAGTTAGATAAATGAAGTAGCAAAGATTAGAGCAGAAATAAATGAAACAAAGACCTGAAAATAGTCTTCTAGTCTTACTAATAGAAAAGACCAATAAAAGTACGAGTTGGTGTTTTGAGAAGGTAAACTAAATTGACAAATTTTAGCTAGACTAAAATGAGAGAGGACTCAAATAAACAAAATTATAAATAGAGACATTACAACTGATATCACAAAAAATATACAGAATCATAACGGACTATTATGAACAATTACACACCAAAAATTGAATAACCTAGAAAAAAAAAGGATGAATTCCAAGAAACATACAAACTATAAAGACTAAATTATAAGGAAATAGAGAATCTGAATGGGTCAATAACAAGTAAAAAGTTTGAATCACTAATCATAAATCTCTCAACAAAGAGAAGTCCCAGAACCAGATGCCTTCACTGGTAAATTCTACCAAAGTTTAAAAAAGAGTAATACCAATCCTTCTCGAAACTCTGCAAAAAATTGAAGAGGATAAAATAATTCCCAGCTCATTTTATGAGGTCAGCATTAGTCGGATACCAAAGCAAAAAAGAACACATAAGAAAAAAAAAATTCAGGCCAATATTTCTAATAAACATAAATGCAAAAAATCTCCAGAAAATATTAGCAAACTGAACTCAACAACACAGTAAAATAATCATACATTATAATCAAGTGGATTTTCCCTAAAATGCAAGGATAGTTTTACACATGAAAATCAATAAATGTGATTCTCCACATTAATAGAATGAAAGATAAAAAATATATGATCATCTTAATGGATGCAAAAAAAATCATTTTGGAAAATTGAATATTCTTTCATTACAAAAACTCTCAAATTTGCCAGGTGCGATGGCTCATGCCTATAATCCCAGCACTTTGGGAGGCCAAGGCAGGTGGATCACAAGGTCAGGAGTTCGAGATCAGCCTGACCAATATAATGAAACCGTGTCTCTATTGAAGAAAAATTAGCTTGGTGTGGTGGCGCACGTCTGTAATCCCAGCTACTCAGGAGACTGAGGGAGGAGAATCGCTTGAACCCGGGAGGTGGAGGCTGCAGTGAGCCAAGATGAAGCCACTGCACTCCAGCCTGGGTGACAGAGTGAGACTCTGTCTAAAACAAACAAACAAACAAAAACTTTCAAATTATGTATAGAAGAAATGTTCCACAACATAAAAGCCAGGTATGACAAGCCCTAGGCAACCTATTCCCAGTCGTAAAAAGCTGAAACCTTTTGCTCTAACAAGAGGAAGAAAACCAGAATGCCCACTCTTGCTACTACTGTTCAACATAGTTACTTAAAACCCTGGTCAGAGCAAGTAGACAAGAAAAGGAAATAAAATGCATCTAAATCAGAAAAGATGTTATTTATTTCTGTTTGCAGATGCTGTGATCTTGATTACAGACACCCCTAAATACTCCACCAAAAACTGTTAGAACTAGTAAATGAATTTAATGGAGCTGCAAGTTACAAAATCAATATACAAAAGCAGCTGCATTTCAATACACTAACAACAAAATAAGGAAAGAATAGTGTCAAAAATAATAATATACTTAGGAATAAACACATGGAGGTGAAAGATCTGTACCATAAATATTATAAAACAGTGATAAAAGAAATCAAAGAAAACATTAATAAATGAAAATCTATCTCCATAGATTAGAAGAATTAATGTTAAAATATCTATACCACTTAAAGTGATCTACAGACCCAATGAAATCGCTACCAAAATTCCAACAGCATTTGTCAAAGAAGTGGGAAAAACAATTCTAAAATTCATATATCATAGTTGATTTGAGCTGTTTTAATAAACCATAAGATGGATGGCTTATAAACTATAGAAGTCTATTTCTCACAGTTCTGGAGGCTGGGAAGTCCATGATCAATGTACTGAGAAATTCAGTGGCTCCTGAGGGCAGGCTCTCTGGCTTAGATGGTGTCTTTTCACTGAGTTCTCACATGGAGGATGGGGCAAGGCAGCTTTCTAGGGGCTCTTTTATGAGAACATTAATGCAACTCATGAGGGCTCCAACACTCACGACCCAATCACATTACAAATGCCCTATTTCCCAAAACCAAGACACTGGTGATTAGGGTTCAATATTTAGGGAGAAACAAATATTCAACTTATAGCAATATGAAACCACAAAAGACCCCAAATAGCCAAAATAGTCTTGAAAAGGAAGAAAACTGGAGGCATCACACTTCCTGATTTGAAACTATACTACAAAGTTATAGACACTAAAACAATATGGTACTGACATTAAAATAGAGACAGAGATTAATGGAACAGAATAAAGAGCCCAGAAATAAACTCAAACATATAAAGTTAACTAATTTTTGACAAAGGGGCCATGAACACAAAATAGGGAATGAATGACCTCTTCGATAGATTGTGTTGGAAAAACCAGATATCCAAATGCAAAAGAAGGAAATAAGACACTTCTCTTACACCGTATATGAAAATCAACTCAAAATGGATTAAAGGCTTAAATGTAAGACCATAAAATCACAAAACCCCTAAAAGAAACCAGGGACAAAGTTATTTTCATTGGCCTTGATAACAAATTTTTGGATATTTCAAAAGACATACAAATGACCACAAGGTATATGGAAAGTTCAACATCACTAATCACCAGGGAAATGAAAATCAAAACCACAATGGGAGACCAGCTCACGCCTGTTAGGATGGGTACAATTTAAAATACTAAAGAAAATAAGTGTTGGTGAGGATTTGGAGAAAAGAGAACCCTGGCAAATAGTTGAAATGAATGAAAATCGGTACAGCCATTATGGAAAACAGTATAGAGTTTCCTCAAAATACTAAAAATTGAACTACCATATGACCCAAATGTTGCACTCTGGGACTTATTGTAAGAAATTTAAAATTGCATCCTGAAGAAATATTTGCACTCCTATGTTCATTACAGCATTATTCACAATAGCCAAGATATTGAAACAACCTAAATATTCATCTGTAGATCAATAGAGAAAGAAAACATGCAATATGCATATACACACCCATACCCCCTACACATACATATATATATACATATCTATATATATAAATATCTACATATGTATCTATATACATATCTATATATACATATCTCTATACATATCTGTATATATACATATCTATATAAAATTGAACATTATTCAGCCTTTAAAAAAGAGGAAATGCTGCTATTTGTAACAATGCAGATAGACACACAGGATATCATATAAATGAAGTAAGTCAGACACAGAAAGACAAATCTTGTATGGTCACACTTATATGTGGAACCCAAAATAGTCAAAATTGTAGAAGCAGAGAGTAGAATTTTGTTTGCCAGGTCCTTGGAGGAGAGTAAGGGAGGAGATGATCAAAGCATACAAAGTTTTAAGTTCTGGAGATCTACTATATAACCTAGTGCTTCTGGCTGATAGTACTGTGTTGTATGCTTAAAATTTCCTAAGAGCATAGATCTTATGTTAAGTGTTGTTACTCCCACCCCCTACCTCCCTCCCTCAAAATGATAACAATGAAAAGGGGCTGGAGGAAACTTTGGGAGATGATGGTGATGTTTATGGTCCTGGTGGTATGTTGGTTTTACATGTCTATACTTATCCCCAAACTCACTGAGTTGTATACTTAAATATGTATAGCTGTTCACATGTCAATAATATCTCAGTAAAGTGGTTTAAATTAAAAAAAAATTGGTCACAAAAGTGATGCAATATAATTTTATTAATAATAACAATAATACTGATATATCTGAGAACAAGGCTGAAAAATGGTTAAGACACAAGGCAGTGCAATTGAAGTTTCAAAACACTCTACACAAGCAGCCTAGGGACCCTCATAGCATAGGCAATGTGAATTTTCTATTAGCAGACTGATGCAAATTCAGCTCTTTTCCCCCTCAGATTCCTCATTTAAGGAATGAGGAATCTCATTGTGCCTAAAATTCTTCTGTGGAGATAACTATCCTTGATTCTTTATTACACGCTTGGTTTAAAATGCTAAATACAGTGGCTCGACCACCCAGACAGACAAGAATTTTGCAGTAAGGTATTCATGACTGAGGTCAGGTCTTTTTCTGAGAAACAATAAAATTTGGTATGAGGAAATGCTAGAAGGAAAATGGAGACATTTGGAAAAGGTAGGTGGGTGAAGAGGAAAAGTCCCCTCGACACAGATTAATCATGGACCAGCCCTGCCTATTGACTTCTGGGGCCACTGCTCTTGGTTTCACTATAATACCCAGGGTTTCACCCCAAAAAGCACATGGCCAGTTAGCTATGACCTATCCAGTATTGGAATAAAAATGATCAGCATTTCAAAGGCAAACAGACTTCTCACATTTCTTGGCCTGGGTGGAGCAAGAAATTAGGCAGGTAGAATAAACAGGTGTGGCTTTGCATTATGTTTTATATTAACTGAACCTACAGGAAATGAGTACCTTAAGGAATAATGCCTTTCTTTACAGTAATTCCCAGAATAGCGTTCTGGAAAATATTACTCCTGGAGAAGCTATTTCATTTTCACTTTATGAGCTCAATAGAAGTATACAATTATTATTTCTAAGAGTTCAACTCTGGTGCTTTTGCCTATTTCACCTCTTCCACACATTCACCTGCCATTAAAACAGACAATTTTGTGCTTATAGGAACATCGAAAGAAGAGGAGATCTGGGGTAATCCCTAGAACATTGTATGTACTGTTTATTCATCTGTGCTTTTAAAGGGAACACCCAACAGTATATTTTCTTTCAGGTTAATACTGTCTTGTTACATGAATAAGATGGCAAAATGATCATGAGAAACCAAAGTAAATCACAAAGAGTGAGACAGATAATAGGGAAAGATTTTCATGTTCCAGGATGTCAGACTTTCTGTAGAAATTCCCATTTTTGTGTGTTCCCTTATTTTTCACTTTACAACACTCTATTGCTTAAAACACAGGATTTAATTTTAAAATTTTCTTCAATTTCCAAGATATATATGTAGAATGTGTAGGTTTTTTGCATAGGTATACATGTGCCATGCTGGTTTGCTGCACCTATCAACTCGTCATCTAGGTTTTAAGCCTGGCATGCACTAGGTATTTGTCCTGATGTTCTTCCTCCCCTTGCCCCCCGACCCTCTGACAGGCCTCAGTGTGTGTCGTTCCCCTCCCCAAACACAGAAATTTTAAACAAAATTAACGAAAATCATATATTTCCACAATTTGAGAGCCAAATTTATTTCTGTGAAGACTATTAATATTGATAAACAGAAGAGCCAGCTTTGCATTTACCATATTTTCAAAGAGGCAGTGAGGATCGTTCTTAGAATTTCCCCACCCAAAGGCAATTTAATCTAACATCAGATATGGCTGTGGCCCTCATAGATCTTTTAAGCCTTTAAGAATGTACTGTGGCTGGGCATGTTGGCTCACGTCTGTAATACCAGCACTTTGGGAGGCCGAGACAGGTGGATCATGAGGTCAAGTGTTTGAGACCATCCTGGCCAACATAGTGAAACCCCGTCTCTTCTAAAAAAAATAAAAATAAGAAAAATAAAAATTAGCTGGGCGTGGTGGCACGTGGCTGTAATCAAAGCTACTTGGGAGGCTGAGGCAGGAAAATCACTTGAACCCAGGAGTTGGAAGTTGCAGTGAGCCGAGATTTTGCCACTGCACTCTAGTCTGGCCACAGAGTGAGACTCCATCTCAAAAAAAAAGAAAAGAAAATGTATTGTGAGGATGGACGTGTGAAAGTATTTTTTCAACGGAAGTGTGCTGATGGTTATCATAACTGCCAGCCATAACACAAAGAGTTAGGTATGTACTCTTGAATCCTTAGAAGTCCTGGGGGAAATTCCCAACCTCACAAGGAAGTTAACCAAGGTTTCAACAGGAATGGAAAGCGTAGAAAGTACCAAGACAAGATACGGATACCGCCACACCTAGCGTGAGAACATAACTCCTTTTTCAACTAGAAGGAAACAGGTGCCGGTTTCTAAGCTTTTAAATTATGACATACAAGGAATAGATTGATGTTATCTCTGGATACAATAATAGGTGTCCCGGTCATGGAACTTAAAAATTACTGGGACTTCCATCTCTCTCCCTGGCCTTGAATATTTTCTTCCATTCACCTATGATTAGTTCATCCCACTTTTATTTTGGAAGCCCCTGGGAAATAGATGGCAAAGATGACAAATTAAGGGGTATATGTCATGAATGTAAACTTGAAGCCTTTGCAAGCCTCCCCCCACCCTGGCCCCCAGGAATAGGCCAGTTCAAGTGACTGGGCATACACTTTTCGAGTCAACCTCCTAAGAGGACTCTGCTCCCAGTCCTCCAGCAGCTTGCCCATTGCTAAGTTGTATAATCAATTCGGTTAGGCCAAATATATAGTCATTGAGAACTGATTACTTCCTCCTCAACTTACCCTGCCCTGTGACACACAAGTGTCTTCATTCCTGGAATATTTCTACTGTGCTGAAATAGTCCTTCCTTATCTTCCTCATTTCAACAAGGCATTTAGATGTCATTGTTAATTTATAGTGTTAGAAAAAAATTCTTAAATTTGGAAATAAGCTACTGCATAACTTTTTAGAGCCATACTAAAGTATTATCTAACATGGCAACGTAAATTGAATCTCTCTCTCTAGGGGATACAATTCTGTTTGATTTTCTATTTATTAGTGATCATGTTCAGTGTCTGTAAAGTTAGCTGTTAAGTTATAGAGGACTGATCATTACAAACTGTTTTTATCCACTAGTGTTTCAAATTACTTCTGTGCCATAGAAAAGATGACTTCAACTGTTACAATTTTATTATCCTGTAGGATGTGAATCAGTTTTTATCTAGCTTTGCAATTTTCTTCCAGTATTCTTTTATCCACTGATTGTTATTTCTATAAAGCTTATATCTACATGCTCACACGTACACACAGACACATCTCCTCTCTTCCTTTGAACCAATTTTCATCATCCCTCTAGTCTCCTCATTAGTGGGTTGATTAAATCTTTGACACTTTTTCACTATATATCAGAATCATGATTTTAACTTTATTTTACAAAACAGTATATTTGATAATAACAAGAATCTATAACTTGAGTTACTTATCCTTCCTGGGGATTTAACATCTCTCTCCTCTTTCTATTCTTGGGACTTTCTCTCTACTCTCTGAGACTAAATTCCATCCCTGTTCCCAGAAATAGCACTTGATTTCATGTTCAAGGTAGTTACATTTTATTTACAATAAAATCTAAAATAGTATACCATTCCCAAGAAAACAGGTATAAGTTAGGTACTGAATGAGAGATCCTACTTTAATACTGAAGAAATCAATATCTCATCACAGTTAAAAGTATCACCCAATATATAGCCTAATGTCCACTTACAAAGAAATTATAGTATACTTGGAGTGGCAGGATACACACAAAACTTTTAGTAAAATTAGATAATAAAAATATAGCATGTGAAGCAGCATTTACACAGCTAAAGCAATATCCTAAATGGATGCAGAAGCATAATTTAAGACAGCATAGCATATGAGAAGGTACTATTACTATTGTCTTTGATACACTTTCCTTCTGTATACACATACCTTGATATCCCTCTGAGGAACTACCTTGTCTTCCACTCTCAGTCTACGTGCTTTCGAAAACGTTGAATTTACTCCAGGCATGTGATTTGGGTCTAGCCAATCAGACAATCACATTCCCTTAATCACAGTGATTGACTCAGGGACAGATTGGGAGCTTATTGGAAAAAAGAAGCATTTTACCAGTAAATTCACCAGAGTAAATTCAAGACAATATGGGGCCTGAGGTCACATCCTGCAGCTACGTGGAACCCGAGAATGGAGCCAGCACTAGAGGTAGAACCAAGAAAACAGTGTTTATAATTTGTCTCTGCTTCCTATGAGACAAAGTGCAAAACTGAAATAGTCAATTATGTAGCTAATTAATTACCTTTTCTCATGAGACTAATATTAGATTAGGGTTCTGACCCTTGAAACAGAAAACTAACAACTGATGGAGTAAAAAAGGCTGGAAACAGTGATTAAAAGAGCTTCACAGGGGGAAAGAAGTATCCTCAAGCAGAGATAAGATGCCAATTTGTTAGTTCTGACATCATTTCTAAATTCCCCATACATTTTCAGAATAAAAAATAATAAGGCTCTTTTTACCATGGTTCTCAGGAAGGCTTGGATTTCTAAAGCTCTATTCAAAAATAATGCAATTTACAATAATATCAGATGTCCTGAGCTTAGCATTTCACTTAAAACTTATCAATAAAAGCATTGTTTATTTAAAAGAATTATTAAAAGTAAATAAACATCGTGGAAAATCTCACTGTGTTCAAATATAACGTTGGCAAGTCTACAGAATTTGCATGGGCCAAGTTAGGTGTGGTCATGCTACAAAATGTGACAGTGCAAAATTTCCATGCTCCAAATGTTAATTCCCATACCTGTCTTCTTTCTTTCCTCCTTTCCTCAAAAAATGCTTTGAGTGCTTAAATGAGAGTCAGCAATTTAATGAGAAATTATGGATTAAATGTAAAGCAAGCAGACACACTCCTCTGACCTCATGGGGCTTCCAGTCTAATGAGAGAATCAGACAATAATAATCTCTCTCTCTCTCTCTCTCTCTCTCTCTCTCTCTCTCATCTCTCTGTGAAAGTATTAAAAGTTGGGTATGTTGTCCTTCTAGCACACAGAGAAACAATAATTAATGAGATAATAGTTATCCTTCTTAGCTGTAACCCACTCACACTTTCTATTTCATTCTATTTCCCTTTTTAAAAAATTCTGATCATAACTCTCTAAATGTATTTCATAATCTACTTCTATGGTGGTATTTGACTTACTCAGAAAAGTCAGAGAAGACTTCTCTAAGGAAGTGGTGATTGAGTTGAGGTAAAAAAAATAAGTAGGAGTTAATTAAGTGAAAGAAGGAACAGCTAAACAGGATACAGCAAGGGTAAAACTTGGGCACAGGAGGAAGTAGATGTGTACTTGAGACTGAAGAAAGGCCAGTTTATGGCAGCAGTGCAGACAGCAAAGAGGAGCCTAGAGCCTGATGAGAATGAGAGACAGGATGGCCAAAGCCAGACAGGGTCTGGCAAGACATGTTAAGAATAGTTGTCTGAAAACAAGGAGATAATATTGAAGATTATGTGTGTTAATTGTGCCAAAAGTAGGTGTAAAATAGCAGCAGACAGAAAAGTTAGAGGGCTATCGAATTAATCCAGGAAAGGATTAATTCAATCGTCAATCGTCAGCCCCAATAAAATAATTACTCTAGAGAAAATCTTTGATTGACTTATTGCTATATCTTCAGTGCTGTCATCATTGCTTGGTATTAGTAGAAACTCAAAAAAAAAAAAAAGTTTGAGGAACGAATGAATGGTATATAGAGAAAGGAGATGGTGGACGAGCTTGGCACAGAGAACCAGGTGGGTGGCAGGATGGTGTAAAATGCACAATGACTTCTCTGACATGTCCGCTTGTCTTTGGAAAAGATCAAATTCCCATCCTTCTTCTTGGTAGGTGAAGCTGTGTACATACATAGTAGACCTTAGGAAAAGCAATGAAGAATAGCAGGCAGTGATTACCTATGTGGGCTCTGCTGTCAGATGGCCTGGTTTTGAACTCCAGCTCCATCAATTTCCTGTGTGATTTCAGCCAAGTCACTCAACCTCTCTTAAACTCTATAATCTTATGCAGAAAATGGGCAAAATAGTTGTTGGGAAGATTAGCTAGAGATAATTCATAAAACACAATTGGAACAAAGTAGTTCTCATGAAATATTAGTTGTTGTTTATTATATGTGATAAGGTGTAGTGGGCAAGTGTGAGATTATGAAAGAAAAGAAAAAAAAAAGAGATTTAGATCCCAAGATATTGAACTTATTCTGCCACAAATGTTTAGATAAGGAAGATCTTTCTTGTCTGTTAAAATACTTATTTAGAGTAAGGGGTAAGTAGAATAATAATCAGAATCTTTCTAGTGTTGACCTAGCTACGCCTTTATATTACATGAACAGAGGTAAGATTAATCAGATGAAATGCCAAATGAAAAGAGGAAGACAGTTGAGTAAAACAAAAAGTGTGATTTAGCAGAGGATTTAGTGCGTCAAGTTATACCACATCCTGTTAGTCTTTTATGCCATTATCCAATGTTGTGTGTCCCGGCAGCATAACAATGGTTCAGAACAAGTTTACCCAACATCAGCAATGATTGCCAGAGGGAAGCAACTCACTTTACTCAACATGACCATCAAATGATGAAGAAAGGCACAAGTGAGAAATCTCTTTACAACCCTGGCATTTGGTGAGACACAACAGATGAATTATAGCATTTTGTAGATATCGAATGATATTTTTACATTCACTCACAATACTTGGAGTGAAGAGATCAAAAACTCTGTTGGAACAAATTGTAATGCATTTTCTCTCATTTCTATTTTTTCTCCAACACTCTAATGTACTTACATACTTTTAATAGGTTGGTAAATCTCCTAAATATTAGCTCACATCCAATCATACTATTTAGAGAGCGTCTATGGTTCATAAACATGCTTGAAGGGATTTGGAGCCAATTCACAATTTCAGTATTTACCAAAACGTTAAATACTACGATTTGTATCATAGGTATCAACAGAGCTAAAGTAGCCAGATTAGTAAACCTTCTTTGAGAAATGGCTGATCTCAGTCCTGGAAATGCGTAATTGGGCATTAATATTGTTTTTATTGGAGGCCTCTTATTTGGCACTCCAACACCTCATACTGCTAAATCAACAGGCAGCTCATTTTTACCTCTGTCATTAAGTATCAGGGCTTTTCCATGAGCCTCAATGTTAGATGCATTGACCAGTAACAAATGAATGTTTAAGTCAGACACTGAAGCAGATCAGTGTCATGGTTAAACATGAAGCAAACATTTCACTGTAAAATTCAAGGTTTACATCATATCTGATATGGGACTCTCGGAAAAGATTCTGCTCAGAAAGAGAAAAGAAGGGTGGAGCAAAGATCTTGGAAAGGCTCCCTCTATGTTCATCCACAGAGAAAAAGGCCTAACCCAACTTCCTGTTATGGATGGCAACTGTGGTCAACACAAGGCAGTGTTGACCTAGACACTGAAGCAAGGAATGGTGATGAAAGGGCAGGACGGATGCAAGGACGGAACACACTACTGCAGCGGGTGATCTCCAGGTTGTGTGGTCCTGGGTTCTGATGAGTCAGACATAACTGGGGTAACTTGCTTTCAAACACCTGGAAACTGAGGCATTAGGAAGCGGTGAGAATATAAATTCATGTGTCATTTCTAGGAAATAACTGACTTTTTAACTTAATAACATCTCACATACCAAAAGTCCTTCTAGCTTCTTGTAGTCTTTAAAATGTGCTAGGTTTAAGATTTTGTGTATTTTGGACTCATATGATGTTTTAGGCATAGAGGAGGAGAGAAGAGCCAAACATATCCCCATCTCAGACATCACTGTTCCTAGATAGAATCAGTGGTGGCAATCCTTCCCATGACTGTCAAACTGTGAACTAAGGGGTTTTACAAACTAAGAAGACTAAAGGGTCCATATTGGTCCCTCCTGCATCAGCTTGCCTTGACAATAGCTCTTAGAGTTTCGGACAACTCTACACCACCTTTCTTCCTGCACAGAGTACTCAGATGAATGCTTATTTTTTGAAAGAGAGTGAGGCCTAGAAGGTTTTGTGGGAACTGTCCAAGGTGGCAAAGGAGGAAGATAGCTTGGAATTAATCTGCAAGACAGCACCTACTGTCACCAATTTTAAAAACAAACCAAAAAGAGGAACTTTTATCTAAAAAGTTTTAGCCTCTTCTTAGTATTCCAGGAAGATGTCTCTGAAGGTTGGCCTGTAGCTGTGGAACTGATGATTGGATAGGTCTCAATGTTCATGACAAAATCCTCGATGTATCAAAAACCAAGCTGTCATTGAAGTACTACATCCTTCTGGGAGGAGGATAAATCATCCTGGAGAAACGGAGCAGAAGTGGTTGAAAGACAAGAGATTGATGAAAATCTGTTGATGAGATCTTACTAGGTCATCCACTGCTGTGTAAAACCTTTTATTTGGCCTTGGTTAGCTCTTTCTTCTGTTCCCTCCAGCAATAACTTGAACCTTTCCTAGTATGATCTCTTCAGGTATTGCCTTTTCCCATCCCTCTCCCTCTCCTTCTCTATCTCCATTTTTCTCTCTCTTTCTCTCTCTCTGGTAGAAACTTTCTCAATTCATGTTTTCCTGTCTTCAGACTCTTCATTTGCACCTGGCTTTCTCTATTTTCATTTTATTCATTCAAATACTCAATTTTTGTTTACTGGGAACCTTCGTTGTGCTAAATGATCAAGACACATGATGAACAGGGTAGTATAAGACCTTCGCCTCCTCTGAGTCTCCTCATATTTCAGTGAGAGAGGTAAAAATAAGAGAAGCAAAGATATAACATATATTTCTCCCCTGCCACTTTGGTGTAGACTGTGGTAGATGCTAAGAAAGAGGCAGCATAGGCCGGGCTTGGTGGCTCACGCCTGTAACCCCAGTACTTTGGGAGGCTGAGGTGGGCAGTTCACGAGGTCAGGATATTGAGCTCATCCTGGCTAACGTGNAAAAAAAAAAAAAAGTTTGAGGAACGAATGAATGGTATATAGAGAAAGGAGATGGTGGACGAGCTTGGCACAGAGAACCAGGTGGGTGGCAGGATGGTGTAAAATGCACAATGACTTCTCTGACATGTCCGCTTGTCTTTGGAAAAAGATCAAATTCCCATCCTTCTTCTTGGTAGGTGAAGCTGTGTACATACATAGTAGACCTTAGGAAAAGCAATGAAGAATAGCAGGCAGTGATTACCTATGTGGGCTCTGCTGTCAGATGGCCTGGTTTTGAACTCCAGCTCCATCAATTTCCTGTGTGATTTCAGCCAAGTCACTCAACCTCTCTTAAACTCTATAATCTTATGCAGAAAAATGGGCAAAAATAGTTGTTGGGAAGATTAGCTAGAGATAATTCATAAAACACAATTGGAACAAAGTAGTTCTCATGAAATATTAGTTGTTGTTTATTATATGTGATAAGGTGTAGTGGGCAAGTGTGAGATTATGAAAGAAAAAGAAAAAAAAAAGAGATTTAGATCCCAAGATATTGAACTTATTCTGCCACAAATGTTTAGATAAGGAAGATCTTTCTTGTCTGTTAAAATACTTATTTAGAGTAAGGGGTAAGTAGAATAATAATCAGAATCTTTCTAGTGTTGACCTAGCTACGCCTTTATATTACATGAACAGAGGTAAGATTAATCAGATGAAATGCCAAATGAAAAGAGGAAGACAGTTGAGTAAAACAAAAAGTGTGATTTAGCAGAGGATTTAGTGCGTCAAGTTATACCACATCCTGTTAGTCTTTTATGCCATTATCCAATGTTGTGTGTCCCGGCAGCATAACAATGGTTCAGAACAAGTTTACCCAACATCAGCAATGATTGCCAGAGGGAAGCAACTCACTTTACTCAACATGACCATCAAATGATGAAGAAAGGCACAAGTGAGAAATCTCTTTACAACCCTGGCATTTGGTGAGACACAACAGATGAATTATAGCATTTTGTAGATATCGAATGATATTTTACATTCACTCACAATACTTGGAGTGAAGAGATCAAAACTCTGTTGGAACAAATTGTAATGCATTTTCTCTCATTTCTATTTTTTCTCCAACACTCTAATGTACTTACATACTTTTAATAGGTTGGTAAATCTCCTAAATATTAGCTCACATCCAATCATACTATTTAGAGAGCGTCTATGGTTCATAAACATGCTTGAAGGGATTTGGAGCCAATTCACAATTTCAGTATTTACCAAAACGTTAAATACTACGATTTGTATCATAGGTATCAACAGAGCTAAAGTAGCCAGATTAGTAAACCTTCTTTGAGAAATGGCTGATCTCAGTCCTGGAAATGCGTAATTGGGCATTAATATTGTTTTATTGGAGGCCTCTTATTTGGCACTCCAACACCTCATACTGCTAAATCAACAGGCAGCTCATTTTACCTCTGTCATTAAGTATCAGGGCTTTTCCATGAGCCTCAATGTTAGATGCATTGACCAGTAACAAATGAATGTTTAAGTCAGACACTGAAGCAGATCAGTGTCATGGTTAAACATGAAGCAAACATTTCACTGTAAAATTCAAGGTTTACATCATATCTGATATGGGACTCTCGGAAAAGATTCTGCTCAGAAAGAGAAAAGAAGGGTGGAGCAAAGATCTTGGAAAGGCTCCCTCTATGTTCATCCACAGAGAAAAGGCCTAACCCAACTTCCTGTTATGGATGGCAACTGTGGTCAACACAAGGCAGTGTTGACCTAGACACTGAAGCAAGGAATGGTGATGAAAGGGCAGGACGGATGCAAGGACGGAACACACTACTGCAGCGGGTGATCTCCAGGTTGTGCGGTCCTGGGTTCTGATGAGTCAGACATAACTGGGGTAACTTGCTTTCAAACACCTGGAAACTGAGGCATTAGGAAGCGGTGAGAATATAAATTCATGTGTCATTTCTAGGAAATAACTGACTTTTAACTTAATAACATCTCACATACCAAAAGTCCTTCTAGCTTCTTGTAGTCTTTAAAATGTGCTAGGTTTAAGATTTTGTGTATTTTGGACTCATATGATGTTTTAGGCATAGAGGAGGAGAGAAGAGCCAAACATATCCCCATCTCAGACATCACTGTTCCTAGATAGAATCAGTGGTGGCAATCCTTCCCATGACTGTCAAACTGTGAACTAAGGGGTTTTACAAACTAAGAAGACTAAAGGGTCCATATTGGTCCCTCCTGCATCAGCTTGCCTTGACAATAGCTCTTAGAGTTTCGGACAACTCTACACCACCTTTCTTCCTGCACAGAGTACTCAGATGAATGCTTATTTTTTGAAAGAGAGTGAGGCCTAGAAGGTTTTGTGGGAACTGTCCAAGGTGGCAAAGGAGGAAGATAGCTTGGAATTAATCTGCAAGACAGCACCTACTGTCACCAATTTTAAAACAAACCAAAAGAGGAACTTTTATCTAAAAGTTTTAGCCTCTTCTTAGTATTCCAGGAAGATGTCTCTGAAGGTTGGCCTGTAGCTGTGGAACTGATGATTGGATAGGTCTCAATGTTCATGACAAAATCCTCGATGTATCAAAACCAAGCTGTCATTGAAGTACTACATCCTTCTGGGAGGAGGATAAATCATCCTGGAGAAACGGAGCAGAAGTGGTTGAAAGACAAGAGATTGATGAAAATCTGTTGATGAGATCTTACTAGGTCATCCACTGCTGTGTAAAACCTTTTATTTGGCCTTGGTTAGCTCTTTCTTCTGTTCCCTCCAGCAATAACTTGAACCTTTCCTAGTATGATCTCTTCAGGTATTGCCTTTTCCCATCCCTCTCCCTCTCCTTCTCTATCTCCATTTTCTCTCTCTTTCTCTCTCTCTGGTAGAAACTTTCTCAATTCATGTTTTCCTGTCTTCAGACTCTTCATTTGCACCTGGCTTTCTCTATTTTCATTTTATTCATTCAAATACTCAATTTTGTTTACTGGGAACCTTCGTTGTGCTAAATGATCAAGACACATGATGAACAGGGTAGTATAAGACCTTCGCCTCCTCTGAGTCTCCTCATATTTCAGTGAGAGAGGTAAAATAAGAGAAGCAAAGATATAACATATATTTCTCCCCTGCCACTTTGGTGTAGACTGTGGTAGATGCTAAGAAAGAGGCAGCATAGGCCGGGCTTGGTGGCTCACGCCTGTAACCCCAGTACTTTGGGAGGCTGAGGTGGGCAGTTCACGAGGTCAGGATATTGAGCTCATCCTGGCTAACGTGGTGAAACCCTGTCTCTACTAAAAATCAAAAAAATTAACCCGGTATGGTGGCAGGCACCAGTAGTCCCAGTTCCTCAGGAGGCTGAGGCAGGGGAATGGTATGAACCTGGGAGGCGGAGCTTGCAGTGAGCTGAGATTGCACCACTGCACTCCAGCCTGGGTGACAGAGCGAGACTCTGTCTCAAGAAAAAACAAAAGAAAGAAAGAGGCAGAGTAACTTCATGACTTTGTCAAAACAGAACTTGGTTGGGATTGCTTACCTTAGAACAATGGTCCCTGAGAAGGTGACATTGTAAACTGACCCTGGAAGGATAAAAATGACACAAGCCTGAAAGAGCCTAGATAGGTGGGTTCCAGGCAGAATGCACAGGAGGGTAAAAGTCAGAAGCAGGAAAGAGTGTGCTGTGTTTTCATAACTAAGAGTAGCTGCTGATGGCTGGATCTTAGAAAAGGGAACATGGCATAAGTGAGGTCAGAGAGGTTGGAAGGGACCAGGTCATACAGAAATTTCTGGGCCAACATGAAGCATTTATGACTTACTTGTTTTCAGTAGAAAGCCATTTTAATCATTCCCCAAACTCACACCTGTTAGCAGTCACTCCCTATTCTTCATCAGAATTCAAACTTTCTCCTCCTCAAAGACATTCTTAAGAAAATAAAAAGTCAAGCTATAGACTAAAAATATCACAAGGGCTGGGGGCGGTGCCTCACACCAGTAATCCCAGCACTCTGGGAGGCCTACGCAGAAGGATCACGAGGTCAGGAAACCCCGTCTCTACTAAAAATACAAAAAATTAGCTGTGCGTGCTCTCAGATGCCTGTAGTTCCAGTTACTCAGGAGGCTGAGGCAGGAGAATGGCGTGAATCCAGGAGGCGAAGCTTGTAGTGAGCCGAGATTGCCCCACTGCACTCCAGCCTGGGCGACAGAGCAATACTCCATCTCAAAAAAAAAAAAAAAAAAAAAAAAAAAAAAAAAAAAAAAAAAAAAGAATCCACAACCATTTATCTTATCAATGAAAGGACTTGTATCTATTAATATACAACGAACTCCGACAAACCATAACATGGCAAAAATCTCATTTTTACAACAAGATAGGACAAAAGATTTTTAAGTAGATTTCACAAGCGAAGATTTACAAATGGATAATTAAACAGAAGGGAAAGTTGTCAACATTATTTAGTAATCATGAAATAATCATCAAAAACCTAATTGGGATAGCCATGAATAACTGCCAGTAGCTAAGAATTTAAAAAGAGTTATGATTGAAGATATGGGAAGAAGACCAGAAGCACTCTTACTTTGTTAGGTGGGCGTTATGAAGATAACTACCTTTTTGGTAATCATTTGGTAATTTTCTGTAAAGATTAAATACACATATTGTATGTTCCCAGCAGTTCTCTCCTTAATTACGTTCCACAAGAAGTTGGAATAAATAATTTGATTTTTTCCTGTGTAAAAAAAATGAATCTTCAACTTAGTTGAGTTAAAAAACAGTTAGCTACTTATTTGCCTCAGGATATTGGGTTGATTAAGGGGGACTGGACTTCATTCTCTCTGGATCTTTTGCTACATGTGGTTGGAGTTTGGAAGATAATCTGAAATGTGGACTGGGTTGGAAGTTACCAAAGAGGATAGCTTACACGGTTGCAGGTGGTGCTGGCATCAGTTGGGGAGCCCGTGAGGCCTATCAGTGGAGTTGCCTTGGTTTCTTCTTCCATGTTGGCCTCTACAACATAGGCCCAGGCTTCTCAAAAAAAGCATTAGATGTTGAATCCAAGGATCCAAGGAGAATCATTCCCAAAAGACCAAGGTGGAGCTGTAGATTCTCCTTTCACAAGTTACACACAATTCAGTTCTGCCAATTCTATGGATCAAAAACCAGCCACAGGACCAGTTCGGATTCAAGGTTATGGAAACATAGATTACTAAACATTCTCAATAGGAAGAGTGACAATAATTTTATGGCAATCTTTTCCCCCTGGATGACATGCAAAAAGATTTCTAAAATAATGCTTTACCAGCCATTGCCATGATACCAACTATTGGACCAATGACCCAATTCGCTCCATCCACAGATGAAATGAATAAAGACAAACCTGGCGTATGCTTCTACATTGGAATAACTTCATTTGAATTATTTGAATGAATATTTAATTGAATACAAAGAAGTATATACTAATATTCACATAACATGCTGGTGAATCTGAACAGACATTAAGTTGAACAAAAAAAAAGCCACGGCATAAGAGTACGCATTGGATATTCCATCTTTTAAAAATATCAAGGAGCTTAGGGGCAAAACTAAAAATCAGAACAGCAATTTCCTCTGGAGAAGAGAATGAATTGCGGAAAAGGAGCATGGATTTTTCTGAAAAAAAAAAAAAAATGAAAATGTTCTCTTGATTTAGCTATTTACATTTTCAAACTTCACTGGAAACTGTACACTTAAGATATGTGCCATCCTCACTATGTAAATTCTTACATCAATGTAAAACATAAAAAAAGGAAAAAATTTTTCTTACGAGTTTCACAGCTATCCTTTTGTTTTCTTCTGAATAGCTTTATGGGGGGAAAAAGTCTGAGTATTAGTATTTGCATTTAAATAAGTAACAAATTGTTTACGATCTTACAGAAAGTTTGTGGCAGCAGAATGACTAAAGTCGGCGATAAAGGGAAATCATGGATGACTGAAGGAACCATTTTTCTAAGTATTGGCTTCAATTAAAGTAATGCATTTTAATTTCAAAACCATCACAGAAAGCTGACTAGCATATAGCTTCACATATGAAACTTCACAAACTCTTCATTTATTACAAGACACTATCTTTAATATAGGGCAACTTGTGACAGATACTAGCCTATGTGGCTCTATTTCTTAATAGCTTGGGAGGTCATTACTGTATTTCTTCTGTTCTGATGACATAATCTCTGGTCATAGCCATTTCATCAGTCTGGCCTCAAATTTAAATTAGAAAAAATCCCAAAACTCCTTTCCCAAGGGACATTTCTGTTCCAAATGCAAATGGACTCCCAGTCTGATTTACTAACGCTGAATGTTTTTGGAACTGAAATGGATTCAAAATAAAAGATTTTGTTAAAGCAATATTGGCTCAATGTATACTCTCCAGAGGAAGGTCATGCCTTTAAAATCCAAAGTGGCTAGCTAAAGAAACTCAAATGCGTCGGCAACATTAGCAGAATTCTTAGGGATTTGTGACTTTTGGTTTTTTTTTTGCGCGATTGCCAACATCTTTTTTGTCAGTGGGGGAAGCAATTTTCTTAATTCCCAAATTCTTGTAAAAAGAACATTTTAAATCGTGCCCATGACAGCAGTTATTCACTGGGGGGAATTCATAATCAGACTTAATGGATAAATTTGATGGCAAAATATCAACTATGAAGCACATGTTACTATTCTCAATTTTTATTAATCTTTGTTTGTTTGATGTGGGTGATGGGGCTTGTGGTGGTGCTTGGTGGCTGCCTGTGCTTTGCTACCTTTAAGTTCACGAACTATTGTTTTGCATCCTTACTCAAATCGTTAGGTCTTTGCTTAGGTTTTTCTTTCCTTCCTTCCTCCTTCCTTCCTTCCTCCTTCCTTCCTTCCTTCCTTCCTTCCTTCCTTCCTTCCTTTCCTGTCCTTCCTTCTTTCTTTCTTCTTTCGTTTCTTTCTTTCTTTCTTTCTTTCTTTCCTTTCTTTCTTTCTTTCTAATCCTGGTTTCTTCATGGTGACAGGCTCGGGGTAAGATTGATGCCCACACTAACTTTGACTCACATTCCTGTTGATCAAAGGCCTCTCACACCCTTTTTAAACAAAGCTGGCAGAAAATTCCAACATATTGCCATAACTACTCCAATGTTACATATTGCCTCAGAAAACTCTACACTCTCAACAGACAATTCGGCATGGCAAAGGAATTTGTTTCATTTATCACAAAGTGCCGTTTTCTAGTAAACTACAAATTAGCGTACTGGTAAATTAGTTCCTAGATTGTTAACTTACCTTGAAAGTGACTTAAGCAACAAACTTAAAACTTTTGAGGGTATAGGTCGTAACATCGATGAGATTCTCTTTTATCTGCAAATAATACTTTTAAATGTGCATCAGAAACTCTTCAAAGGTTTTCAAGCAGTGACAAGGAAGGAAAACAGATGGTTTTGACTGTCCAGGAAGTACATAAATCACACATATACAAATACATTACAATTATTACTATTAAAACAGCAATGATGGCTGGGAGCGGTGGCTCAAGCCTGTAATCTCAGCACTTTGGGAGGCCGAGACGGGTGGATCACGAGGTCAGGAGATCGCGACCATCCTGGCTAACCCGGTGAAACCCCGTCTGTACTAACAAATACAAAAAACTAGCCGGGCAAGGTGGCGGGCGCCTGTAGTCCCAGCTACTCCGGAGGCTGAGGCAGGAGAATGGCGTAAACCCGGGAAGCAGAGCTTGCAGTGTGCTGAGATCCGGCCACTGCACTCCAGCCTGGGCGACAGAGCAAAACTCCTTCTCAAAATAAAAAAAAAAATAAAAAATATAAAACAGCAATGATGAGGTTCTACTATATAGTAAATAATAATTGAATATATTGTGAAGTTATGCAAAAGATAATACTCTGCTAAAACAAATACAAGTTGTGATGTTAATAGTGATCAGAAACAATATTTCAAACAAGCATTTTAAACATAATATTAGAAATCCAGTTTCCATAAAGGACTTTTGTAGTATCATAGAAATGCCTTCTCCAAGTTATTTAAAATATCTGACGTTAAAAGTGTTTTGCTCACTTAGTCCAGAACAAATTTCTGAAGAAAGCAATGAAGACTTCCTGTTTCTGATAAACTCAAGGCTTTCAGAAACATTCAAAATTTACATTCTCATCTTTTTTTTCCCCATGTATCAACTCCTTTTGTCAACAAAACTTTTCTGAGGTCTGCACAGTTGTACAATAGATAACTAGCTGCCCCATCCACACAGAAGGTGGGAAAGAAAATCCCAGCTATGATTATTTGGAATTTAGCTCACTATAGACCCAGGCAGGGTTCACTGATTTGCTCCTCCAACAGATATTACCTGAAATGGGCAGCAAGGAAAATTAGATAGTTGGCCAAAGGAAAGAACATTCCTGACGTTTCATAGCAAAAGTGAAGCGACTTTGAAGCAGTGTTACTCCCTGAATGCTGCTGCTGCTTCATTGGACTGCCAGCCCACTTTAGAAGGAGACAGGCAAACTGCATTTACATTGCAACATAAACCAGAGAGTTACTACCTTTTTTCTGTTCTTTTGCATACAAGTAACTGTATCCTCCACTTAAACTCTTATTGCCTTCCTTGTACTGATACCCTCGATATGCTTAACCTGATAACAATGTGCTCACATCCTTAGTTACTGCAATTGTATAGCATTTCTTAAAGGTAATATAAAGAATAGTGGATATTTTAAAATATAGAACCTTAAAATAACATTTGAAAAGGCCTATGTCAAATACTAAATCACATAATTAAATTTTCTCTGGTTTGTTGGAAAAGATCAATTTAGAATGGCATACACACAATGTTAACATTCATCACAGTATAACATAATCAGAATTTCCCCTTGTCATTTACATCCTACAATCTCAACGTCATACAAACTATGTTATTTGGTCAATACTTTAGTTGTGTAGTTGTATTTCTTTTAATATAAAATGTCTTTCTGGGTTCTGAATATTCTTCTGAAAGTTCGGATTCCAAAGAAGGAAAATATTAATATCATTCGAACATTCTGTAAGAATGACCAGGAAATAATTTCCCACATAGGAGACAACCAATTCAACATTGTAAAGTTTAGAAAAACAGAGGCGTTAACAACAGTACACAGCCCCATCCTTTCCTCTTTAAGACCTACTTGTAAGGTAAAGAACACCGTAAAGTTCGAAACAAAAAGGTATTATCAATATTCATCAGCAAGTATTCACAGACTGCTCGCTGCTATAGTAAGAAATTATGGGAGGCTATGAGAGAAATGCAGGACATCATCACTGGTTTTAAGGAGTTTATAGTTGACTTTAGGAAGACAAAGGCAAAATTAAGGAATAATTAAACTCTGCCTCATGAGGTAGTTATTACAAGTACACTAGATGTTCAAAGAGCAAAGGTGGAAGGAATACCCTACAAATGACTTTGTCAGAATAAGCCTTTTCAAAGAAGAAAGGACTTTGAATCTACCTGGAAGACAGTGAGGGATTTAGTAAGCAGAGCATGGTTTCAGGTGGGATAAGTTGGAAGCCTCCAGGACCCTTGATATTACTGCAATCTCAAAGACAGGAGTGGAAGGATTGAGGATCTCAACAGCTTAAAATATGGTTGTCAGGAAACACAATAAAATGGTTAGCCAGATTGTGGCGAGCCACTGGGGGTTATTTGCCAGCAATTGAGAAGAAAGTGGTTTGTACTCTGGAAACCATTAAAAATTACTGGGGCAGGTTCTCTGGTGCTTCACTGCCAGTGCTGGATTTTCTACTACTTAACTCATGCTCTACTTACGTTGCCTAGCTGCAAAATGCAAAGAAAATTTCTCTTCTCCAAGAATCAATGTGAGGCTCAAGCAGTAATGAACATGAAAGTGTTTTGGAAGGCAAAAATCATTTATACTGTGTTAGTTTATATTACATTATACCGTGGTAGAACGATGAAAATAGGATTGCTTTAGACAGACAGTTAAGGCTTCAGGCTATCAGAATGCTGATATCATTGGATGAATTGTTTTATTTTAGTTGGGAACGAAAATAACAGAGTTTTTCTCTGCCACCTGGATACAGTGCAGGTAAGACAAATGGCTTTTGTTTAAACTGATGATAAAGAAGCAACTACTGTTAAAGTGCTGTGTCTTCAGTAGTTCTTGGTGCTGTCATACTCAACCTCAGAGGACCTTTGGACCATCCACGTTTGTACAAAGCCAACATCCAAGATGCCTGTATAGGAGCCAGACACGGGCAGTGGGCCAGAGTGATTTCCATGGGAAGCCAGTTTACGTGACATATTGCTTCCTGATTAGGTTGGGCAACCCAACAGCCCACTTCTAGTGGGGACTTTCTATCACCTGCTTGTCAGCTAAAGAAGTATTGTTTTTCTTCTTGTGTTCCATAAACAAGCTACAGTGAATTGATTGAGAGTGCAAACCAGGTGAGATATATACATTTATAAGACCTTCAGGAGGAACTGGCAATCTTGTCTCATGATCCATCTCAGATTTCACCCTTTGGTACCAAAAACAAATTCATATGTTCACTTATGTTTAAAATAGCTTATTTAGAACTAGCCTAAACACACACACACACACACACACACACACACACACACACACACACACAGAGAGAGAGTTTAAAAGTCAATAACCTGTGTAATCAAACTGTTTTTTTTTAAGCAAAGTCCTATCCTATGGTTTATTCCCTGTGGTTAAGTTGAATTTAATGGCCCAAGATTTTTTGAAGCCTTATCACTTCACCAAGGCTTAACTTTTGTCTTTAGATACACTCTAATCTCTAAAATGTTGATATACTAAATCGCAGGCTGTTTTCTACAGATCACCACTCCCCAGAAAAATGAAGAATTCCATTTGCAGAGTCAGGTATGATGCTGATGACGTCAGGAAGCTGTGAGGACTTCTCATTTAGTTTCCCACAGAGTAAGGCCCATCCCACAGAGTAAGGCCCATACTCAGCCAGTGAATTTCTGAAGTTTCCTTCCAGAATAAAAGTTGTAAAGGTCTATGACACCTCTTTTCTTGCTCACCAATGGAGGTGATGGACGGAGGAGTTAATAAAATTCCCGGAATCATAGGAGACAAGGGAAAGAGTTGTGTTTCATGACTGGTTTCTCATTGCCATCACGTTTACTGATTACCTTTGCTCTGCCGTGAGGGCAAGGGTCCTGAGAACCAGCCAGAAGAGGATCGAGTTCGATTTCCATGAAAGCAAGCAAAGTCATTCCAATACCATAGCCATTCCTGCATGGAACAAGACAGTGAAAGACCCTTAAACCTTCAGTGCTTTAACTCCTCCTCAGATAACAGAAGGAGAGAGGGGGAGGAAACTGGAAGTTACTTCACCCTTCAATTTCAGGCAGGAGTGCAGGGCTCACTGGGGACTAGAGTAGGCCTGTGGGAACAGCCTTGATCACCAGTAAACATGAAACTCCAGAGTTCCAGAAGCCTGTGGGGAGCATTACTCCCCCCATGAAGTTGTTTGAGGGAAAACAGACTGGGTGCGGTTGTGCTGCCAAATTGATACAAACCCCTACAAGAAGCTTTCACAGGAGCCCCTCAAACTCATTGGCCTCCCACAGCATCTCCAAATGGTGTCAAATACACACCTAGGGTGGGTCCAGAGCTGGGGCAGGCCTGGGATTCCTAGCAAGCTTTAGCCTGTGCTCACCATACTACACCTCACCCCCAAGAAGACCAAAACCTCTTCCAATTCAATAGCATAGCAACTGCCAACAGCAAGGTATCTTCCGTGGCAATTTGCTGGGTGATTTTGGAAGATTTTTGTTTAACCACCTGGACACACATATACTTGCTATACCACAAGTACAGAATTCTCAGTAAGCAGACTTACTCACCAAAGAAGGTGATCTGTTGGGGAGTCAACAAAATTCAGTGGTGGTCCTTTCAGGCCACTGACTTCAAGTGGCAAGAGACAAGGGTCTCTTGTTATCATGTTATCTTGGCTTCCTAACCTGGCTGAAGTCCAGAGAATCATAAAGTCATTCAAGAAAGCTAGAATGACCTGCTTGCAAGGAAGACAGGAAGGACTTTCAATTTAGAGCAATTCAAACATGCATAACATTTCCTGGATTAAGAGTAATAATAATTAGAAAGGATTGACTTTCAGAATTTTTTCTCAAATCAAGGGTCCTGATACTTTGGTTCCACCTTTTCTCTCTAGAAGGAGAGGAGTAGCATCTCCCAGAGGGCTGGCTGCCTCAGAAACGCCAGCATCCCTAGTCCCCTCAGGCCCAGGGCTTGAGGCCCTGTTGAATCACTGCTCCCTTCTGGCTGGAGCCACAGCTCCCTCCACCAGGAAGCAGGTCTAGAATGTCCCTCTAGGTACAGGTGCCCGCAGCTCCTCCAGGCCACCCTCCCCACTGTCAGCCCTCCTCCCCCTACCCCTTCTTTCCACACTGCCCCCTGAATTCAGGGAATTTCCCCAGCATCCCAAAGCTTGGGTTTCCTGTCGGTGGGGAGAGATGAATGTAGATAAAAGGAGTGCAAAAGGCACAAGGAAACCTCAGTGCTCCGGACCCTCCAATCTCTGCTCCTCCACTCAGTTCAGGAACCCGCGACTGCTCACAGCGCTCTCTTGACCACTATGAGCCTCCTGCCCAGCGGCGCGGCCCCTGTCCCGGGTCCTTCGGGCTCCTTGTGCGCACTGCTTGCGCTGCTGCTGCTGCTGATGCCACCAGGGCCCCTCAGCACAGGTGAGAGCGCCTGGCACGCGGGACGCACTGGGGTACAGCGGTGCATCCCAGCCTCTGCGGGGCAGCTGCCTTCCAGGAAACTCACCAAGCAACCTGCCCTATAAAGGTGTCTCTCTTCCCCAGGTGGTCCTGTCGCTGCTGCGTTGAGAGAGCTGCGCTGCAGTTGTTTACAGACCACGCAGAGAGTTCAACCGGAAATGATCAGTAATCTGCAGGTGTTCGCCATAGGCCCGCAGTGCTCCGAGGTGGAAGTGGTGTAAGTTCTATGCTGCTCTGTCCACTGTGACCTTGGCAAGAGGAAAGTCCCGCAGCCTGGGTCTTCAACCTTGCTATCTCACGAGTGTATCTTCCTTTTTTTCCTTCAGAGCCTCCCTGAAGAACGGGACGGAAGTTTGTCTGGATCCACAAGCCCCTTTTCTAAAGAAAGTCATCCAGAAAATTTTGGGCCGGTACTTGTCACTTTGATCTTTGTGGTTTTAAACCTCATCTAGGGAGACCATAGACTTCACAAGGTCTTTATTCTCTGTACTAAAAGGTTGTTAAATTGGGAACATTTTCTGGATTGTCCTGGGAAAACTTTATTACCAATCTTACATGTAATTACTTGAGCAATTACACACAGCTTGTCGCTAGTTATGCTTTGTGTTTCCCCATTGCTTGTATTGATTTTGTATACTCCTTTTTTTACCAAGCATTATAAACGCTGAGTGTTGACACCAGGGTGGAGTAGAAAGGAGTGCGAAAATGGTTAAACTAATATAATCTTTTCTCAACAGTGAAAACAAGAACAACTGATGAAGAGAAATGAGTAGGCATAGAAATGTTTCCCAGTCTTCAGCAGTGCAGTTTTCTGCTGGACCCAGGGAAGACAAGAAGGAAAGCTTTTGTTGTTGTTGTTTGTTTATTTCTTTTCCAGTAGTCAGCTTTCTTCCTGGATTCCCCACTTTGAAGAGTGTGAGAAAACCTATGTTTGCCCCTTAAGCTTTCAGCTCAGCTAATGAAGTGTTTAGCATAGTATCTCTGCTATTTGCTGTTATTTTATCTGCTATGCTATTGAAGTTTTGGCAATTGACTATACTGTGAGCCAAGAATCACTGGTTGTTAATCTTTCAAAGTGTCTTGAATTGAAGGTGTCTATTACATCTCCAAGAAATATTCCTTAAGGTATTAACTGAGAAGGCTGTGGATTTAATATGGAAATGATGTTTCATAAGAATTCTGTCGATGGATATACACTGTTATCTTCACCTTTTAAAAAAATAGGAAATATTTTAATGTTTCTTGGGAATATGTCTGAGAATTTCCTTACTCTTCATTGTGGGATACGATTTAATTATTTTGCTTTAGAAAGCTGAGTGTATCGCACCTTATCTATGTAGAATATATTTCCTTTTCCAGAATTTCTAGAAGTTTACTTTCTATGAGGGCTAATATCTTCCTATAATTTTAGACATTCTTTATCTTCTTAGTATAGCAAACTGCCATCATTTACTTTTAAACTTTGATTTTACATGCTATTTATTAACGATTTTATTAGGAGTACTATAATTCTGGTAACTAAATATATATTTTAGATAGATGAAGAAGCTAGAAAACAGGCACATTCCTGACTGCCACTTTACATAGAAATGTATTCTTTCAGTTTTAAAGTAAAGGCAAACGTAACATTGACTTGTATGCTGAAAGTTTTGGAAACGTATCNTCCATTTATCTATCAATGAAAGGACTTGTATCTATAATATACAACGAACTCCGACAAACAAATATAACATGGCAAAATCTCATTTTACAACAAGATAGACAAAAGATTTTTAAGTAGATTTCACAAAGGAAGATTTACAAATGATAATTAAACAGAGGGAAAAGTTGTCAACATTATTAGTAATCATGAAATAATCATCAAAAACCTAATGGGATAGCATGAATAACTGCCAGTAGCTAAGAATTTAAAAAGAGTTATGATGAAGATATGGAGAGACCAGAGCACTCTTACTTTGTTAGTGGGCGTATGAAAAGATAAAACTACCTTTGGTAATCATTTGGTAATTTTCTGTAAAGATTAATATACACATATTGTATGGTCCAGCAGTTCTACTCCTAATACGTATCCACAAG
Source organism: Rhinopithecus bieti (assembly GCF_001698545.2). Classification (NCBI taxonomy): domain Eukaryota; kingdom Metazoa; phylum Chordata; class Mammalia; order Primates; family Cercopithecidae; genus Rhinopithecus; species Rhinopithecus bieti. Next base: position 272,526 of record NW_016808923.1, on the reverse strand, counting down.
AAGTGAAAATAAATAATTTGATTGTTCCTGTGTAAAAAATGATCTCAAACCTTAGTGAGTTAAAACAGTAGCTACTTATTGCCTCAGGATTATCTGGGTTGATAGGGGACTGGACTCATCTCTCTGGATCTTTTGCTACATGTGGCTGGAGTTGAAGATATCTGAAATGTGACTGGGTTGGAAAGTACAAGAGGATAGCTTACACGGTTGCAGGTTGGTGCTGGCTATCAGCTGGGAGCCCAGTGAGGCCTATCAGCTGGAGTGCCTTGGTTCTCTTCCATGTGGCCTCTACACATAGCTCAGGCTTCTCAAAGCATAGATGTTGGGATCCAAGAAGAATCATTCCAAAGACCAAGGTGGAAGCTGTAGATCTCCTTTCACAAGTTACACAGCATCAGTTCTGCCAAATTCTATGGATCAAAACCAGCCACAGGACCAGTTCGGATTCAAGGATATGAAACATAGATACTACATCTCAATAGGAAGAGTGACAATAATTTTATGGCAATCTTTTCCCTATGACATGCAAAAAGATTTCTAAAATAATGTTTACAGCCATTGCATGATAGCCAAACTATTGACAATGACCCAATCGTCCATCCACAGATGAATGAATAAAGAAACCTGGGTATGCTTCTACAATTGAATACTTCATTTGAATTATTGAATGAATATTTAATAGAATACAAAGAAGTATATTACTAATATTCACAATAACATGTGTGAATCTGACAGACATTAAGTTGAACAAAAAAAAGCCAGGCATAAAGAGTACGCATTGGATATTCCATTTTTAAAAATTCAAGAGTAGGCAAAACTAAAAATCAGAACAGCAATTTCCTCTGGAGAAGAGAATGAATGGAAAAGAGCATGGATTTTCTGAAAAAAAAAAAAAAATGCAAATGTTCTCTTGATTAGCTATTTACATTTTCAAAACTCATTAAAGTGTACACTTAAGATATGTGCATCTCACTATGTAAATTTTACACCAATGTAAAACTTAAAAAAAGAAAAAATATTTTTTACACTTTTCATAGCTATCCTTCTTGTTCCTCTGAATAGTTTTATGGGGAAGAAAGCTGATATTAGTATTTTCATTTAAATAAATAGTAAATTGTTTATGATCCTGCAGAAAGTTTGTAGCAGCAGAATGACTTAAATTTGGATAAAAGGAGTATTCATGGATGGCTGAAGGAACCATTTTTTTCTATGTATTGCTTCAATTAATGTAATGATTTTAATTTCAAACCATCACAGAAAGCTGACTAGATATAGTTCAATATGAAACTTTCACAACTTTCATTTATTACAGAGAACTATCTTTAATATAGCAACATTGTGACAGATACTAGCTTGTGGTCTATTTCTAATATGTGAGTCATTACTGTATTTCTCTGTTCTATGACATAATCTCTGGTCATAGCATTCATCAGTCTGGCCTCAAATTTAAATTAGAGAAAAATCCCAAAACTCTTTCCAAGGGACATTCTGTTCCAAATGAAATGACTCCCAGTCTGATTTACTAACGCTGAATGTTTTGGAAACCGAAATGATTCAAAATAAAAGATTTTGTTAAAGCAATTTGGTCAATTTACTCTCCAGAGGAAGTCATGCTTTAAAATCCAAAGTGGCTAGTAAGAAACTCGTGGTCGAACATTGGCCAGAATTTCTAGGATTTTGTGACTTTTGGCTTGGCATTGCAACATCTTCTTTGTCAGTGTGAGCAATTTCTTAATTCTCAATTCTTGTAAAAGCAAAATTTTAAATTGCATGAAAGCAGTTATTCACTGGGAATTATTAACCAGACTTAATGAAAATTTGATGGCAAAATATCAACTATAAGACATGTTCTATTCTCAGTTTTTATTAATCTTTATTTTGTTGATGTGGTGATGGGGCTTATGGTGGTGCTGGTGTGCCTGTGTCTTGTCCTTTAAGTTCACGAATATTGTTTTGCATCCTTATCAAATGTTAGGTCTTTGCTAGTTTTTCTTTCCTTCCTTCCTTCCTTCCTTCCTTCCTTCCTTCCTTCCTTCCTTCCTTCCTTTCTTTCTTTCTTTCTTTCTTTCTTTCTTTCTTTCTTTCTTTCTTTCTAATCCTGGTTTCTTCATGTGACAGGTGGTAAGATGATGCCACACATAACTTTGACTTCACATTCCTGTTGATCAAAGCCTCTCACACCCTTTTTAAACAAAGCTGGCAGTAAAATTCAACATATTGCATAACTATCCAATGTTACATATTGCTCAGAAAACTCTACACTCTCAACAGGAAATTCCAGGAATGAAAGGATTTGTTTCATTATCACAAAGGTGCCGTTTTCTAGTAACTACAATAGGTATGGTAAATTATTCCTAGATTGTTAACTTACCTGAAAGTGACTTAAGAACAAACTTAAAACTTTTGAGGTAGGTCTAACATCATGAATTCTCTTTTATCTGAAATAATACTTTTAAATGTGCATCAGAAACTCTTCAAAGGTTTTTCAAGCAGTGACAAGGAAGGAAAACAGATGGTTTTGACTGTCCAGGAAGTACATAAATCACACATATACAAATACATTACAATTATTACTATTAAAACAGCAATGATGGCTGGGAGCGGTGGCTCAAGCCTGTAATCTCAGCACTTTGGGAGGCCGAGACGGGTGGATCACGAGGTCAGGAGATCGCGACCATCCTGGCTAACCCGGTGAAACCCCGTCTGTACTAACAAATACAAAAAACTAGCCGGGCAAGGTGGCGGGCGCCTGTAGTCCCAGCTACTCCGGAGGCTGAGGCAGGAGAATGGCGTAAACCCGGGAAGCAGAGCTTGCAGTGTGCTGAGATCCGGCCACTGCACTCCAGCCTGGGCGACAGAGCAAAACTCCTTCTCAAAAATAAAAAAAAAAAATAAAAAATATAAAACAGCAATGATGAGGTTCTACTATATAGTAAATAATAATTGAATATATTGTGAAGTTATGCAAAAGATAATACTCTGCTAAAACAAATACAAGTTGTGATGTTAATAGTGATCAGAAACAATATTTCAAACAAGCATTTTTAAACATAATATTAGAAATCCAGTTTCCATAAAGGACTTTTGTAGTATCATAGAAATGCCTTCTCCAAGTTATTTAAAATATCTGACGTTAAAAAGTGTTTTGCTCACTTAGTCCAGAACAAATTTCTGAAGAAAGCAATGAAGACTTCCTGTTTCTGATAAACTCAAGGCTTTCAGAAACATTCAAAATTTACATTCTCATCTTTTTTTTCCCCATGTATCAACTCCTTTTGTCAACAAAAACTTTTCTGAGGTCTGCACAGTTGTACAATAGATAACTAGCTGCCCCATCCACACAGAAGGTGGGAAAGAAAATCCCAGCTATGATTATTTGGAATTTAGCTCACTATAGACCCAGGCAGGGTTCACTGATTTGCTCCTCCAACAGATATTACCTGAAATGGGCAGCAAGGAAAATTAGATAGTTGGCCAAAGGAAAGAACATTCCTGACGTTTCATAGCAAAAGTGAAGCGACTTTGAAGCAGTGTTACTCCCTGAATGCTGCTGCTGCTTCATTGGACTGCCAGCCCACTTTAGAAGGAGACAGGCAAACTGCATTTACATTGCAACATAAACCAGAGAGTTACTACCTTTTTTCTGTTCTTTTGCATACAAGTAACTGTATCCTCCACTTAAACTCTTATTGCCTTCCTTGTACTGATACCCTCGATATGCTTAACCTGATAACAATGTGCTCACATCCTTAGTTACTGCAATTGTATAGCATTTCTTAAAGGTAATATAAAGAATAGTGGATATTTTAAAAATATAGAACCTTAAAATAACATTTGAAAAGGCCTATGTCAAATACTAAATCACATAATTAAATTTTTCTCTGGTTTGTTGGAAAAGATCAATTTAGAATGGCATACACACAATGTTAACATTCATCACAGTATAACATAATCAGAATTTCCCCTTGTCATTTACATCCTACAATCTCAACGTCATACAAACTATGTTATTTGGTCAATACTTTAGTTGTGTAGTTGTATTTCTTTTAATATAAAATGTCTTTCTGGGTTCTGAATATTCTTCTGAAAGTTCGGATTCCAAAGAAGGAAAATATTAATATCATTCGAACATTCTGTAAGAATGACCAGGAAATAATTTCCCACATAGGAGACAACCAATTCAACATTGTAAAGTTTAGAAAAACAGAGGCGTTAACAACAGTACACAGCCCCATCCTTTCCTCTTTAAGACCTACTTGTAAGGTAAAGAACACCGTAAAGTTCGAAACAAAAAGGTATTATCAATATTCATCAGCAAGTATTCACAGACTGCTCGCTGCTATAGTAAGAAATTATGGGAGGCTATGAGAGAAATGCAGGACATCATCACTGGTTTTAAGGAGTTTATAGTTGACTTTAGGAAGACAAAGGCAAAATTAAGGAATAATTAAACTCTGCCTCATGAGGTAGTTATTACAAGTACACTAGATGTTCAAAGAGCAAAGGTGGAAGGAATACCCTACAAATGACTTTGTCAGAATAAGCCTTTTCAAAGAAGAAAGGACTTTGAATCTACCTGGAAGACAGTGAGGGATTTAGTAAGCAGAGCATGGTTTCAGGTGGGATAAGTTGGAAGCCTCCAGGACCCTTGATATTACTGCAATCTCAAAGACAGGAGTGGAAGGATTGAGGATCTCAACAGCTTAAAATATGGTTGTCAGGAAACACAATAAAATGGTTAGCCAGATTGTGGCGAGCCACTGGGGGTTATTTGCCAGCAATTGAGAAGAAAGTGGTTTGTACTCTGGAAACCATTAAAAATTACTGGGGCAGGTTCTCTGGTGCTTCACTGCCAGTGCTGGATTTTCTACTACTTAACTCATGCTCTACTTACGTTGCCTAGCTGCAAAATGCAAAGAAAATTTCTCTTCTCCAAGAATCAATGTGAGGCTCAAGCAGTAATGAACATGAAAGTGTTTTGGAAGGCAAAAATCATTTATACTGTGTTAGTTTATATTACATTATACCGTGGTAGAACGATGAAAATAGGATTGCTTTAGACAGACAGTTAAGGCTTCAGGCTATCAGAATGCTGATATCATTGGATGAATTGTTTTATTTTAGTTGGGAACGAAAATAACAGAGTTTTCTCTGCCACCTGGATACAGTGCAGGTAAGACAAATGGCTTTTGTTTAAACTGATGATAAAGAAGCAACTACTGTTAAAGTGCTGTGTCTTCAGTAGTTCTTGGTGCTGTCATACTCAACCTCAGAGGACCTTTGGACCATCCACGTTTGTACAAAGCCAACATCCAAGATGCCTGTATAGGAGCCAGACACGGGCAGTGGGCCAGAGTGATTTCCATGGGAAGCCAGTTTACGTGACATATTGCTTCCTGATTAGGTTGGGCAACCCAACAGCCCACTTCTAGTGGGGACTTTCTATCACCTGCTTGTCAGCTAAAGAAGTATTGTTTTCTTCTTGTGTTCCATAAACAAGCTACAGTGAATTGATTGAGAGTGCAAACCAGGTGAGATATATACATTTATAAGACCTTCAGGAGGAACTGGCAATCTTGTCTCATGATCCATCTCAGATTTCACCCTTTGGTACCAAAACAAATTCATATGTTCACTTATGTTTAAAATAGCTTATTTAGAACTAGCCTAAACACACACACACACACACACACACACACACACACACACACACACACAGAGAGAGAGTTTAAAAGTCAATAACCTGTGTAATCAAACTGTTTTTTTTTAAGCAAAGTCCTATCCTATGGTTTATTCCCTGTGGTTAAGTTGAATTTAATGGCCCAAGATTTTTTGAAGCCTTATCACTTCACCAAGGCTTAACTTTTGTCTTTAGATACACTCTAATCTCTAAAATGTTGATATACTAAATCGCAGGCTGTTTTCTACAGATCACCACTCCCCAGAAAATGAAGAATTCCATTTGCAGAGTCAGGTATGATGCTGATGACGTCAGGAAGCTGTGAGGACTTCTCATTTAGTTTCCCACAGAGTAAGGCCCATCCCACAGAGTAAGGCCCATACTCAGCCAGTGAATTTCTGAAGTTTCCTTCCAGAATAAAAGTTGTAAAGGTCTATGACACCTCTTTTCTTGCTCACCAATGGAGGTGATGGACGGAGGAGTTAATAAAATTCCCGGAATCATAGGAGACAAGGGAAAGAGTTGTGTTTCATGACTGGTTTCTCATTGCCATCACGTTTACTGATTACCTTTGCTCTGCCGTGAGGGCAAGGGTCCTGAGAACCAGCCAGAAGAGGATCGAGTTCGATTTCCATGAAAGCAAGCAAAGTCATTCCAATACCATAGCCATTCCTGCATGGAACAAGACAGTGAAAGACCCTTAAACCTTCAGTGCTTTAACTCCTCCTCAGATAACAGAAGGAGAGAGGGGAGGAAACTGGAAGTTACTTCACCCTTCAATTTCAGGCAGGAGTGCAGGGCTCACTGGGGACTAGAGTAGGCCTGTGGGAACAGCCTTGATCACCAGTAAACATGAAACTCCAGAGTTCCAGAAGCCTGTGGGGAGCATTACTCCCCCCATGAAGTTGTTTGAGGGAAAACAGACTGGGTGCGGTTGTGCTGCCAAATTGATACAAACCCCTACAAGAAGCTTTCACAGGAGCCCCTCAAACTCATTGGCCTCCCACAGCATCTCCAAATGGTGTCAAATACACACCTAGGGTGGGTCCAGAGCTGGGGCCGGCCTGGGATTCCTAGCAAGCTTTAGCCTGTGCTCACCATACTACACCTCACCCCAAGAAGACCAAAACCTCTTCCAATTCAATAGCATAGCAACTGCCAACAGCAAGGTATCTTCCGTGGCAATTTGCTGGGTGATTTTGGAAGATTTTTGTTTAACCACCTGGACACACATATACTTGCTATACCACAAGTACAGAATTCTCAGTAAGCAGACTTACTCACCAAAGAAGGTGATCTGTTGGGGAGTCAACAAAATTCAGTGGTGGTCCTTTCAGGCCACTGACTTCAAGTGGCAAGAGACAAGGGTCTCTTGTTATCATGTTATCTTGGCTTCCTAACCTGGCTGAAGTCCAGAGAATCATAAAGTCATTCAAGAAAGCTAGAATGACCTGCTTGCAAGGAAGACAGGAAGGACTTTCAATTTAGAGCAATTCAAACATGCATAACATTTCCTGGATTAAGAGTAATAATAATTAGAAAGGATTGACTTTCAGAATTTTTTCTCAAATCAAGGGTCCTGATACTTTGGTTCCACCTTTTCTCTCTAGAAGGAGAGGAGTAGCATCTCCCAGAGGGCTGGCTGCCTCAGAAACGCCAGCATCCCTAGTCCCCTCAGGCCCAGGGCTTGAGGCCCTGTTGAATCACTGCTCCCTTCTGGCTGGAGCCACAGCTCCCTCCACCAGGAAGCAGGTCTAGAATGTCCCTCTAGGTACAGGTGCCCGCAGCTCCTCCAGGCCACCCTCCCCACTGTCAGCCCTCCTCCCCCTACCCCTTCTTTCCACACTGCCCCCTGAATTCAGGGAATTTCCCCAGCATCCCAAAGCTTGGGTTTCCTGTCGGTGGGGAGAGATGAATGTAGATAAAAGGAGTGCAAAAGGCACAAGGAAACCTCAGTGCTCCGGACCCTCCAATCTCTGCTCCTCCACTCAGTTCAGGAACCCGCGACTGCTCACAGCGCTCTCTTGACCACTATGAGCCTCCTGCCCAGCCGCGCGGCCCCTGTCCCGGGTCCTTCGGGCTCCTTGTGCGCACTGCTTGCGCTGCTGCTGCTGCTGATGCCACCAGGGCCCCTCAGCACAGGTGAGAGCGCCTGGCACGCGGGACGCACTGGGGTACAGCGGTGCATCCCAGCCTCTGCGGGGCAGCTGCCTTCCAGGAAACTCACCAAGCAACCTGCCCTATAAAGGTGTCTCTCTTCCCCAGGTGGTCCTGTCGCTGCTGCGTTGAGAGAGCTGCGCTGCAGTTGTTTACAGACCACGCAGAGAGTTCAACCGGAAATGATCAGTAATCTGCAGGTGTTCGCCATAGGCCCGCAGTGCTCCGAGGTGGAAGTGGTGTAAGTTCTATGCTGCTCTGTCCACTGTGACCTTGGCAAGAGGAAAGTCCCGCAGCCTGGGTCTTCAACCTTGCTATCTCACGAGTGTATCTTCCTTTTTTTCCTTCAGAGCCTCCCTGAAGAACGGGACGGAAGTTTGTCTGGATCCACAAGCCCCTTTTCTAAAGAAAGTCATCCAGAAAATTTTGGGCCGGTACTTGTCACTTTGATCTTTGTGGTTTTTAAACCTCATCTAGGGAGACCATAGACTTCACAAGGTCTTTATTCTCTGTACTAAAAGGTTGTTAAATTGGGAACATTTTTCTGGATTGTCCTGGGAAAAACTTTATTACCAATCTTACATGTAATTACTTGAGCAATTACACACAGCTTGTCGCTAGTTATGCTTTGTGTTTCCCCATTGCTTGTATTGATTTTTGTATACTCCTTTTTTTACCAAGCATTATAAACGCTGAGTGTTGACACCAGGGTGGAGTAGAAAGGAGTGCGAAAAATGGTTAAACTAATATAATCTTTTTCTCAACAGTGAAAACAAGAACAACTGATGAAGAGAAATGAGTAGGCATAGAAATGTTTCCCAGTCTTCAGCAGTGCAGTTTTCTGCTGGACCCAGGGAAGACAAGAAGGAAAGCTTTTGTTGTTGTTGTTTGTTTATTTCTTTTTCCAGTAGTCAGCTTTCTTCCTGGATTCCCCACTTTGAAGAGTGTGAGAAAAACCTATGTTTGCCCCTTAAGCTTTCAGCTCAGCTAATGAAGTGTTTAGCATAGTATCTCTGCTATTTGCTGTTATTTTATCTGCTATGCTATTGAAGTTTTTGGCAATTGACTATACTGTGAGCCAAGAATCACTGGTTGTTAATCTTTCAAAGTGTCTTGAATTGAAGGTGTCTATTACATCTCCAAGAAATATTCCTTAAGGTATTAACTGAGAAGGCTGTGGATTTAATATGGAAATGATGTTTCATAAGAATTCTGTCGATGGATATACACTGTTATCTTCACCTTTTAAAAAAATAGGAAATATTTTAATGTTTCTTGGGAATATGTCTGAGAATTTCCTTACTCTTCATTGTGGGATACGATTTAATTATTTTGCTTTAGAAAGCTGAGTGTATCGCACCTTATCTATGTAGAATATATTTCCTTTTCCAGAATTTCTAGAAGTTTACTTTCTATGAGGGCTAATATCTTCCTATAATTTTAGACATTCTTTATCTTCTTAGTATAGCAAACTGCCATCATTTACTTTTAAACTTTGATTTTACATGCTATTTATTAACGATTTTATTAGGAGTACTATAATTCTGGTAACTAAATATATATTTTAGATAGATGAAGAAGCTAGAAAACAGGCACATTCCTGACTGCCACTTTACATAGAAATGTATTCTTTCAGTTTTTAAAGTAAAGGCAAACGTAACATTGACTTGTATGCTGAAAGTTTTGGAAACGTATCCAAACAATTTGAATATAAATTTATCATTTAGTTTTTAAAATACATAGCGACATCCTCGAGGTCCTAGCATTTCTCCTTGGACAGGGGACCAGAGAGGGCTTGGAAATTTGAAAAAAAAAAAAAAAAAAA
>NW_016808923.1:258899-261247 GCF_001698545.2 Rhinopithecus bieti | reverse complement strand
TCCCATAACATCTCATTATCTGAATTACAACAAAAATACTGCATTGCTCTTACTTATAGGTTTCTTCATCCACTCTAGCTCTCCCAGCGCATTAACCATATTATATCTACCTCTGCATCCCCAATGTAGCATAACGCAGGACTTAATGAATTAACAAGTTATCCCGATCTTCAGGCTGTCAGATACTGTTCTAAATTCAATAACCTGGCTCATAATAGGTGTTTGTTTTGTTGTTGTTTGTTTGTGTTTTGGTTTTTCTTTTTTTCGAGACTGAGTCTTGCTCTGCTGCCCAGGCTGGAGGTCAATGGCGTGACCTTGGCTCACTGCAACTTCCACCTCCCAGGTTCAAGTGACTCTCCCATCTCAGCCTCCTGAGTACGTGGGAGCAAAGGCACCTACCAGCATGCCCAGCTAATTTTTGTATTTGTAGACAGGATTTCACCATGTTGGCCAGGGTGATCTTGAAATCCTGACCTCAGGTCATCGGCCCACCTCAGCCTGCAAAATGCTGGAATCACAGACAAGAGTCACCGTGCTTGGTTTTAATTAAATTATAACTTGTTTACCCTCTTTTCTCCTTGTCTAGCAGTAGTCCAATAAGGGGTTTGGCATGCACAATCCTCTCAATCTATAATGCCTCCCCTCACTTTTACCAGGGTAGCTACCATCCTTCCTTCTGGAATAGCTTGGCTTTTACTTCCTTGAGAAAACCTCTCCAACCCTTACTCCTACCTTTGAAGAAACCCCTTTTATACCCTCTCCTAGCACTCTGTACTTTTCCTTCATAAAGTTTTCTCACCAAAGTTACTGTAGAGTTTATTGAGTCTATGTGTTTATTGTCATCTGTTTAGGGTCTCTCTATTCTAGCTTCATGTAAGCTTCATGAGAGGAGGGACAATGCTGATCAACTTCATCTCAGTTCCTAGGACAGTGCCTAGTACATACAAGGTATTCAAAATGCAAGTGATCTACGCTAAACAAGTCCCCTTGTCACTCTAAAATTAAAAGAGCAATTTCTTTTACATACATATTCTTAGGTATTTTACTTAACATTTCCCTATCTAAATGACAAATGAAGTTGTCTCATCCCAATCCTGATCAGTACTTCAACTTCCCTTGTCCCTCAAATTTACTATATAAATACCTAACAATAGGTATTTATATGAAATTGCTCTTTTATGAAACACAAGAAAAGGAAAGAAAGAAGATTGATCATATTAGTATGTATGCACATACATTCACACTGCAGTTGGATTATATTATAAATGTTTATACTGGCATGTACTTGTATAAATTTGAATATGCTATGAGTCTTCTTTTCTTTTGCTTTTTCTTTGTTTCTGAGAGAGAGTCTCACTCCGTTGCCTAGGCTGGAGTGCAGTGGCACGATCTCGGCTCACTGCAACCTCTGCTTCCCGGATTCAAGCAATTCTCTTGCCTCAGCCTCCAGAGTAGCAGGGACTACTGGCACGCGCCACCGCGCCCAGATAATTTTTTTGTATTTTTAGTAGAGACAGTGCTTCACCATGTTGGCCAGGGTGATGTTGATCTCTTGACCTCATGATCCGCCCGCCTCGGCTTCCCAAAGTTCTCTTACCTATTAATGGTTGGATTCCTCTTTGTGCCTCTGGCTTCAAGAGGTATTGTCTCTTCCAGGGGTACAGGACATCAAGTTTAAGTTGGATACAGATGGGGGGAACATCAGGACATCAAGTTTAAAGTGGATACAGATGGGGGGAACATTTAACACTTTGCCTGTGATCTCAGTGTCCCATACTATAGGATTGCCTTGGGAAGTAGAAAAGTTTCCTATTGTCTTTCCTCCCTTATCACAGGAAAGTAGAAGGAGCAAGCCCTCATCTGCCTTGTGATTTCCAAGACATACCACTGTTTGCAGTTGAGCCATCAAATCCCTTCCCAACAAGGGAGTGGGGCACTCAGGCATGAAAAGAAAGGTATGTGAGGAAACTAAAGTCTCTGAAGAGCAGCTTAAGAGATATGTAAAATGGCACATATGAACTTGTTTGTCTATCCCTGTGACCATACAGTTTTGGGGTGATGGAAGCCCATTGCAGTGGGTCAAAACCAAGTAAGCAACTCCATGTCCAAATGGAAGTTAATATTCTTTTTCTTTTTTCTTTTTTTCTTATTCTTTTTTTTTTTTTTTTTTTGAGACTGAGTCTCACTCTGTCCCCCAGGCTGGAGTGCAGTGGTGCAATCTTGGCTCACTGAAAGCTCCGCCTCCCATGTTCAAGTGATTCTCCTGCCTCAGCCTCCTGAATAGCTGGAATTATAGGCACCTGCCACCATACCCGGCTAATTTTGTGTTTTAGTAGTTTCACCATGCT
>NW_016808923.1:247583-256081 GCF_001698545.2 Rhinopithecus bieti | reverse complement strand
CACTACAAGTAGTACCCACAGGGCTAGGTTTCTCAGGGAGTGCTGGGAATAGAGTGGGACTAGATGGGTAAGGAGGAAGGGACTAAGGGGTCTCAGCAGAACTTTCAGGTGGACAGAGGGGAGAATGGGCTGACATACCTGAACCTTCATAGCTGAGAGAAGGAGGTTCTGCTCCACCCAAAAGTGTCTGCTGGACTGTGGGGGCTTGCATCAAGGGGTTGTCTAGTGTGTCTAGTTCTTTTTCTTCCTTTCCTGTCATCAAACATGCACATGCCTGTTGCAGGGTTTTATCTTGACTGAGCAGCAAAAATGCTTAACACCTGGTATTTCATCCCATGTTTCATCCCACTTACAAAACAAACCAAGTGGAAGTGTAATAGAATATTATACTTATATTATATTATTATAGTACATAATATATTATAATATTAAATACTATATATTTAATTATATGCTATATTATTAAAGGCTATACTTCCAATAGGAGACAATTTCTTTTGCTTTTCCAAATAATACTGAGGCCAAACAGTATTACACATAAACACCAATTTCACCACTTTTCTCCATTATTCCCATTTATTTCAAACTGATCTCAGTGTGGAAGGATACATCCTAGTGATAAGTCCTTTGGGATCAATGTTGTGGTTCCCATGAAGGAGGCAGGCGATGTGGAAAGAAAAGTTCCAAACTGGTGAGATTGTATTGCCACTGGCCAAGTTCCACTAAAAAGGAAAGGAGAGGTTTTTAAGGCCAGCTGCATTCATGAGGAGATCGCAGCTGAAAATGGAATTCTCTTATCCACACCAGCCAAATACTATACATGAGCTGAGCCATGACTCTTAGATAAACCACAACATAGAAACCAATGAAAGAAATGTCAAATAAGGCAAAGGAAATGAAGGGGATTTAGATGGAAATGGCCAGAGCAAGCAGGCTCTGGGCAATAGTTGCACTGTGGATTGGACAAGCTAAGCTGATTTGCCCGAATTTTGAAAAGATAAGAAATGTTTTTAGTGTACAAATGAAACACAACAGCAAGGAGAAAGGTCCCCTGGTTTCCATCCTGGTGCTTCTCAATCACACCCAGTGATTGCAACAAAACATAACCACACCTATGTAATCTTATTGCTTAAATACCAAATCTTCATCAGCAATTTTAGAGAACGTTAAAATTTCTAAGATCAGTTAAATGAACTCTTCTGAAAATGACAGTGAAACAGAGACAGTGCCCAAAAAAAGGATTCATGCAGCAAAGAGGACAAGGCAGATAAATACAGACAGCATAGCAGTTAACATCCCCTAAGGCCAAACCTATTCTGAGCCAAGAGGAACTTTACTGAGAGGGCCCTCTAACTCCACAAATCTTAAGAAGGGCTCTAACCTCCAAAGTTGGGCCAGGAACCCAGGTTCGGTCAAGGGTCCTTGCCTTTTATTAAGAGGAACCTTGAATCCTCTCTGTCAGGAGAGATTCTAACTCCCCTAAGTTGGGCCTGTAACCCAATCCCATCCTTTACTCTGGAACTCTAATGCATACCCAGAATCAGCTAATTGGTACTGCAGTCTATATCCTTTGGGTGGAGGGTCTCCTCAGTATTGTCCCTTCATGGTCGCCAGAAAGATGTTACCAGAAAGTGGTCGCAATCCAGACCCCAAGAGAGGGTTCTTGGATCTTGGGCAGAAAGAATTCAGGATGAGGCCACAGAGCAAAGTGAAAGCAAGTTTTGTAAGAAAGTGGTGTAAGAACAAGTACTCCAAGGCAGAGTAAGGTGTTCCCAAAAGTAAGAGGAAGACCGTGTTCACCCTAGGTACAATGCTTGTTTATGTATAGGAGAAAAAATGATCATGGGGAAACGTGTTCTGCTACAAGAGTTTGGGATAAATAATTAATTTTATTAAATACTATAATTTGCAAGAATTGATATTGGTATCTTTAAAGCAAAATTAGGAATGCTTCTGTTCTCAGGATAATGGGATATCAGGAAACTCCTAATTCTAATCTGTTTAGTAAATGTTATCCATCTGTTCTCTTAACTATAAACATCTAGAGGTTAGGAATCCCTAACTTTCTGAAAATGCAGCCCAGTAGGTCCCAGCCTTATTTTTCCTAGCCCTCATTTAAGGCAGAGTCACTTTGGTTTGAACGCCGCTGACAATGTTACTGTGGGACGTAGAGAAGGAGAGGAGGAGACGTGTCTAACACTAATTCTGTCATCGTGAGTCCTTCTTTGTGAGTCCTCCTGAGACACCTTCTCAGGTGTTCCAGAAGTAACTGAAGAGACATAGAGGGATGGTGGAGGTGTTAGACCTGCAATAGCACAGTGGGGCAATCCAGAAAACAGATCACACTGTTTGTCTTTCCTGGCTACCCATACAAATAATAAAGAAAATGGCCTGTCCTGTCTTCGCCAGTGATGCTCCACTGCATATTTCCTCCACTCACCAATGAGGTCAATGTTTGCAACGGACAACAGCTTTGCAATTTTAGTTGCCTGCTAAAATTCCTCTCTTCCCGAGGGCTTTCTCCAACTGGTGATGGGAAAGCAGGCTTGGCAGACAGAGCTCACAGGCAGGATGGCCTGTGATTTCAAACCCTTAGAGGATGGACAGAATTAATGGATGAATATTCAATTTTCCCAGTCTCTTGGTTAGATAATTCTAGAAGTTTCTTTCTCTTTTTCTCTCTTCCTACATTTCTGTATATATTTTAATTATTTTATGTTAGAATAGAGCATAAAAATAGAATAAAATAAATAAATAATATATAAAATGTTCCACTTTTCTCTTCATTATGATTATAGCTTCTTTTAAGCCACTGAGCATATTTGTAATAATTATTTTAAAATTCTTGTCCACTGGTTTTTCATTTTGTCATGCCTGATTCTATATTGACTTGATTTTGTTTTACTTATTATGGCTTATGCTGATTCCTGCAGGAAATTGTGAATCTTAAGTTGCTGAGTGTCAATATTTGCTTTCCTTCTTTAGAGTCTTGGGCTTTGTTCTGTCAAGTGGTTAAGTCACCAGGGCATCAGCTTTATCTGTTTGAGACTTGTAGTTGAGCTTCTTTAGGGTGGTCTAGAAATGTTCTTCACTCCAGGGTTTGTTTAGCTGTAGTAGTAAGTCATGTCCTTCCCTTGCCTTTATGGATGCCCTGAGTGCTCATGAGTTCTCTTCTCTGTGACAGGCCAGACCTCAAATATCTTCCCACTCCATATTATGTCTGATATTTGCTCAGCCAAAAATTTTCTGGTTACTCTTTGCTTGACTTAAGGAGTTTCATCCTATGTATGCATGACTTAATATTGATCAAACAGACCCAATGGGACCTCAATGCAGATTTCTGGAGCTCAGGTTTCCTGCACAGATCTCTCCTTCCTCCAACTCTTTCTAAACTTCTAGTCACCCCAGTTATCTTCTATTCAAATCTGTGCTCCCTCAACTCAGCAAGAATAACATGGTCTACTTTGGATCTCTCCTGTACAGTGGTCCCGAATTGCACCAGCAAAACATCCAGGGTGTTCATCGATCTCATCTTGTTTATTTCCTTTACTCAGGGATTCTAATGTTCCTCTGCTTGTTGTATAATGTGTAAAAGGAGTCGCTTTGTATATTCTTTTGATTTTTCTAGTTCTTTAAGACAGGAAGTTAAAACTTCTGTTTTACTTCAATATGACTCGAAATTGAAGTCCTAGTGGGACAATTCTGAGGAACACCTCACAAGGTTTGTGTAAGACTCCAGGCAAGGTTGAGCTCTGATTGCCCACAGTCATATCTCATTCATTACATACCCTTTATTAGACTTTTTCCCTTGCCTATTCCACATTCCCCCACTTCCTCACTCCTTTCTATAATCATCTCTAAGGCAAACTGCACTTAAGTCTTTGTGTCAGACTCTGTTTTGGGGCAGCCTGAACATAGACAATTGGGCCCCCTAGAAATTATACCTCACAGCAAAGGCTTATGACTACTATTTTATTATTTATTTATTTACATTTTTATTACATTTTAAGTTCTGGGGTACATGTGCAGAACGAGCAGGTTTGTTACATAGGTATACATGTGCCATGGTGGTTTGCTGTACCCATCAACCCATCACCTACATTAGGTACTTCTCCTAATGCTATCCCTCCCCCAGCCAACTCCCAATAGGCCCCAGTGTGTGATGTCCCCCCACCCCCATGTCCATGTATCCTCATTTTTCAACTCCCACTTATGAATGAGAACATGTGGTGTGTGGTTTTCTGTTCTTGTGTTAGTTTGCTGAGGATGATGGTTTCTGGCTTCATCCATGTCCCTGCAAAGGACATGAACTCATCCTTTTTTTATGGCTGCATAGTATTCTATGGTTTATATGTGCTGCATTTTCTTTTTCCAGTGTATCACTAATGGGCATTTGGGGTGGTTTCAAGTCTTTGCTATTGTGAAGAGTGCCACAATAAACATACTTATGCATGTGTCTTTCTAGTAGAATGATTTAAAATCCTTTGGGTATATACTCAGTAATGAGGTTGTTCGGCCAATTGCGACTACTAGTTTTCTAAGGAGAACCAGGAGGAAAGAAAATGGGAAATGAGGCAGAAAATAGTGAAAGCTCCTAACAGGACAGAGCATAACCACACTGGCCGTTGCTGCAGACAACTGAGTTCTTGACCTCACAAAGGGGCGGTTGTGATTGTGCGTTCTTCTGCAGAAACTGTGTAACCAACTCAAACCAAGAAATTGTAGTTCTGTGTTTACAGGAGAGTCATAAATCACCCTACTAGCAGGGCATCAGCCTCTGATTTGTATTCCTTGGTTATACTTAATATTAAAACCTGGAATCTAAGTTCATAAGGCCCTCAAGTTGGGGGAAGAGACTTTACCGAACTACATCCCGGACCTCATGTTGACCTGTGAACAGGTTAGTATTCCTATCATAATTTTTGTCCTCCACATTAGAAGTGGTAAATCTTTTCTTTTATAGGTGTAACGTAGTTATAATTGTTCCTGCTGCTTTCAACAATCCCCAAAAAGGAAGCCGGATTGTATGGGAGATGAACAAACCAATCAAAGATTAAGGCCAGACACTGATCCTTTGATAGCCAGACAGGAATTTGATTCACAATATGAGATCACAAAAATAAAAAACCAGTCTTCTTATTTTATAAATGGAATTGTGAAGTCTCAGAGACCTGCAAAGAGTTACCAAATGTCACAGAACTATTTTATTACAATATTGGGCTAGATTTCAGTTTTCTGATGTTTAACACAGGGAGATTTTCAATAAAAGTAGATTATTTTCATGACTGCTAAAGATTGTTAGCTTCAATGGTGATTGTAGAATTGGCTTTGTAAAATTTGTAGAACCAATGTCAGGGTTCTAAGTAATAGCTAATAGCCATTTATACCATGAGCTCCTTTAGGACAATCTAAAGAAAGCAATGCACATTGTAGTCAAACAATTCAAGGATAAAATGGGTTAGGATACTCGATATGGTCTGGCTCTGTATTGGCTCCCAAATCTCATGTCGAGTTGTGATCCTCAGTGTTGGAAGAGGGTCCTCATGGGACGCGTTTGGATCATGGAGGAGAGTTCCCCCTTGCTGTCCTCATGATAGTGAGTGAGTTCTCATGAGATCTGGTGGTTTAAAAGGGTGGTCCCATCTTCCTTCACTCTCTCACTTCCTCCTGCTGTCACCATGTAAGATGTGCTTGCTTCCCCTTTGCCTTTTGCCATGATTGTAACTTTCCTGAGGCCTCCCCAACCATGCCTCCTGCACAGCCTGTGGAACTGTGAGTCAATTAAACCTCTTTTCTTCATAAATTATCTAGTCCCAGGTAGTTCGTTATAGCAGTGCTAGAACAGACTAATACACCACTTTATTTGACTTGCTACTTTATCAGTGATCTATTGTCTCTCCAAAATGCAGTGCGTTAAAACAACCACCATTTTATTCTGACTCATGACTCTGAAGGTCATCAGTTTGGGCGAGGTGATGAAAAAACTTTGGGATCAGCTGGGTGGTTCTTCTGATGGTGTCTCCTGGGGTCACTCATGGGGCTGTAGTTAGTTTCTTGGCGACTTGCTTGGGGCTGCCTCACTCACGTGTCTGGTTGTTGGTATTACGCATTTCCTGGTTCTAGTGTCTCTAGCTGATGAGCTTGGCAGCAGCATTCTAAGAGGGCAGGAGAGAAGCTCCTAGGCTTCTTGCCATGTTCACCTTCAACATCTACAACATCACTTTAAAAATATCCTAGTGCCAAAGCAAGTCATAAAGTCAGCACAGAATCAAGGAGGTTGGAATATAGATTCTCCCTTTTAAAGTGAGGAGCTGCTAAGAATGAATGGGTATTTTTAATCTTTCACCTTTCTCATATTTTATTGTCTTGTTTCTAAGTTAGAAATATCCCTTGCAAAATTTCCAGATAACTTACAAAAAGTCATAGAGCAATGTTAGCACAAATAGAGTACAACAAAATATTGTTATTATGATTGGGTCTCAATACAGATAAATATTATAAAGAATACAACATCTTAATATACATTTTATTATCATGGTAGTACATGTACACAGTGTTAGCACAAAATTCTGATACGTTTACTTTGTACAGAAGGAAAATAGATTCAATGGAAACAGGGCTGTTTCTGAGTAATACTTCTAGCTTATGTTCTACTTCTTGATTTGTACAAAGGGCAAGATCTGATCAGTCAATTGAATGTTATCAGGTTATTACAACATCTCCTTTTCAGATTGAAATAGAGTGTTTTCCCTTCTTAACATGTCAGGATCTTCTTTGTGCCACTTTGTGTATTTCTCTATCCCAAATTCGTATCAGCCTTTTAAATAAAATAATAATGAGTTTCTTGTTGTCTTTTCACAAGTTCTATGTTACCTCTCCTGTAAAGTCTTCCCTGACTCCCCTGGGGAAGTTCTCCCTCCTCCTTCCCTCCACAGTGTCTCAGATATACACCTATTATAATACAGATCACCTCTAGATTAATCTGTTGACCTGTCTGTCTCTCCATACAGTCAACAGCAGAAATTCAACTTTTGTTATCTTCAAATACCTAGCATCAAGCAAAAGCTCTGGTGAGAAATAAATGCACAATGAGAATTAGCATAAAAGAAAATAAGAAGTTACTATTTAGGCTAGTTTTACCTTTAGACTGTATCAACCCTCTAGTTATCACCAATTCTTCAGTTAAACGCTGTTATGGCCTGAATTATGTCCCACTCAAATTTATATGCCAAGATCCTAACCCCAGTACTTCTGAATGTGACCTTATAAGGAAGGAGGGTCCTTAAAGAGGTAATCCAGTGAAATTGAGGTTATTAGGGTAAACTGCTAATTCAATATGATAGGTGCTCCTATTAAAAGAGGAAATTTGGACACAGACATGCATACAAGAAGAACATCATGTAAACATAAAGATGACCACCTATTAAGCAAGTAGAGATGCCTGGACCAACTCCTTCTCCCAGAGTCCTAAGAAAGAAACAACCTGTCAAATCTTGATTTTGAAATTCTGGCTTCCAGACCTGTAAGATAAAAGTTCTGTTATTTAAGCCACTCACTCTGTGGTACTTTGTTATGGTAGCACTAGAAAACTAGTTCAAATATTTGTTTGATTTGTTAATGCCAAAATAAATAAATAAATAAATAAATAAATAAATAACCTGTATTCAATATGGAATAATTAAATTCACTTATGACACTGTTTAAAAAATAAAATGAAAGCTCATAGTTCACTGTTAGTTAATTAAGCTTGAACCCCATGGAAACTGCTATCTTCAAACCATAAGTAAATCGTAATTTTCAATTCTTGAGAGGGAAAACTTATACTCTGAACTCAATTTTTTCTGCAGTATATCTAGACTGTGCAAGTAGACTCAGTTTGGAAAACTCTATTGAGATTTTAAATAGGATTACGCAAATAGGTACAAAATTCAAAAGCAAATACTTGCTAAAGAAAAGCATCTTAATTCCCTGTTTTGTACAAACATGTCCTTGGTAAAGATGCAAAGACATTTTCAAGACTCCATTCTGTAAGTCACCATTAACTGCAACTAACATTGACCCTTTCACTATTATGCAGTTTCACCCCAGGAAATACAGATACACATTTACCCCAGGAAAAAAGATACATTTTCTAGTTAACAAATTCATCTCATTGTGCCCCAAAAGCCCCAATTAAAACAATGTTTGAAAACAAACTCAGCTTCCTTATTGGCTTGTGAGTGACAACTATGCCACTTGATAAACTTCACCTTTTATTCTTTAGCGAAGAGAGACAGTACAAGGAGAGCAATAAAAAATTCTCAGGGTTACAGAGAGCACATGCAAGTGGGCTGCAGTATTGATTCCACCATCCAGACCAGGATCAAGATGAAGGACAGACATGGGTACTCAGAACTCACCAACACTCCTCCTGATGGCTTTCCTTGTCCTGTGCACCTTTGGTAAGCCAACTATGGCTTTTATCTTTTCCTTCTAGGGAATGGAAAACTCAGAAAAGA
>NW_016808923.1:226556-244624 GCF_001698545.2 Rhinopithecus bieti | reverse complement strand
AACCTTGTCAATTTTATAAGGAGCAAAACTAGTTTTCCAATTTGCAGCTCATATAGTCTTTCTTTTTATAATGTCTACAGTGAACATAAGTTTGTATTTTTATTCTACTTGAGTTTAGCAATATGTTCTTTTCTGATTAGCAACTTTAGTGTCTTATTTCAAGAAGAAACAAAACTTCCCTTTACAATTCATAAAAATATTCTATATTATCTTCTAAAGTTTTTATAATTTTTTTCTTTGTGTTTAAGACATGCCTGTTTATGGAATTTGTTTTTGAATTATGTGAGGGAATTTTCCAATTTTATTTTATTTTTCCACATGACTCATTAATTGCTACAGCCATATTTAATAAAATATCATTTCCCCACTGATCAACAATGCTATTTCTGCCATAAATTGAGTTCTGCAAGTGAAGTCCTGCAAGTGAAGAATTGTTTCTAATGTCTCTTTTCTGTCCCATTGATCAATATGTCTATACGTATACACAGTCTCATTATTACCATTTTATAATCATTTTTAATATCTGGGATGGAAAATTCTTTCATCTTTTTCAAGAGTAGCCTGTCTTTTCTTAGACTTCTGCCCTTCCATATAAATCTAAGAAATAGCTTGCAAATTTGCACTGAATTAAATTATAATTTTGAATAGAATTTCTTTGAAGTTATAGATTAATTTTTAAATTACTGACTTCTTTATCATGCTGAGTTTTCCATTTTAGGAACATAGACTAGCTGCCAATTTGTTGAGGCCATATTTAATGTCTTTAAAGTTTCATAATTTTCTCCATAAAGTCTTTCCATATTTTTTATTATAAAAAACTATTTCTTGCCACTCTATATTGTTTGATGTTATTGTAAAGGGTATCTTTATAAAATATAACTTTCCATCTATTAGTGTTGAAACATAAAATTTTGTAGTAGTTTGGTAACCAACATTTAACTTGGGTAGTCATATCATCTGAGGATAATGACAGTTTAGTTTCCTTTTTTGGAAACCTTATGCCTTTTATTTACCTCTTTAGCTTTGCTGAGATGTCTGCAATAATAATATACACTCTTTTCTTCTTTTGGCCTTCAAAGGGATTACTTCCAAGATTTCATCATGTATGATATTTGTGGCTATCCTTGTACTGGTAATTTGCTCGGGATTTATCAGTATATTAATATTAATTTTTATAATTGAATCGTCTTATTTTCTTAAACCCTGGAATGTTCACTCCTGGCTCAGAGTGTGCTAAGATGATCCAATCCTGGAGATGCTGGTGAAAAAAATTTTTTTTAAGATTTTTCTTTTTTTAAAAAGATTCCTATAGTTCCAAGTCAGCTTAATTAAAAATCAATATCCAAGCTACACATATATTTAAACAGACTTTATTCTTATTCTTTTCTTACATCTTGTTCTTTTGAGAACAATCATTTTCATTTCCTCTCAATCATCAGAATCATTTCTCCAGTTTTTCTTCTTTCCACTGCTGATAGTCACATGAGAAGATCTAAGGTAATTTCTGACAGCCTGGGACCTCTGGGGAAAAACAGAGGAGGAACCACAGACCCAGTTTTGGGAAATACCTCTGTTTTCTCCTCATGGAACCCTAGGAATTGTAAGCATTGTAGGATGGGTTTCTGTCAAAAATCTAAGGCTTTGCTCTATTGTAATTTGTGTTACCTGACCTTTTGCCTTTTAGGGGTGTCAGAGATTACTTTGCATTTTTGGAAAACTTTTAGCCTTGGTGTGTAACAGCTAGGACACACTTTTAGGGATGCCTAACGGCAGTTGCTTACAGTGAGTGCTTAATACTACAGGCCAATACTTCTTTCTTCTCACGCTGACATAAACAAGCATGCTATTCGACATCTAAAATGTAGGGAATGGGGGATGGGCTGATTGCAGAATGGGCTAATTGGCTTTGGGCTGACCACCAGCCTTGGAGAAAGGCCACTGCAGTGAAATCCATGGTAAAAGCATTGCACTGTCTGGTCTCACAGTGTTCCCCTCTTTTTGGGAATCCAGGATTGAGTACAAAAATGGAATCTTAATTTTGGGGAGTCTATTTCGCCTTCCCGCTCTGTTTGCTTCTTTGGCCCTAGAAGCTGCATGCTTTAAACTTAAATACTGGCAAACGAAAAACCTTGTAACTACTGGTTCTTCTTCAGTCTGTGTATTTATATATGTTTTGTGTGTGATGTTTATGTAAAAGAGCTTTAATCCCTGGCTTAAATAAAAGAAGAACTTAAATATTTTGTAAGAGAAAATCTTGTCATGCCTTTTAGTTCGCATGCCTCGAATAATCTTTTAAAAATAAAGACAATTTCAAGTTTACCAGTTTTATTTTATTTAAAATAAAATAAAAATGTCTTCAAGATTTGGACATTTGATCTAAATTATGCAGGTCAGACACTAGGATTGCTAAATGCTTTAAAGTCATAAACTTTCTTTGATGACTTTGGATAATTGTCTAACTTACCTGCTTTGGAGCCATTAGATTGTAGATAAGGTCTGGGGACATATAGAATTTCTTATGACACCTAGCTATGCTGGAAACAGCATGACTTTGCAGCTCTGTCCTGTATCCCAGGCTCTGCACCTGGTCCACAATTAAAATTGATTACATTATGTTGGGAATGGGCCCTCAAAATCTGGCCATAAACTGGCCCCAAAACTGGCCATAAACAAAATCTCTGCAGTACTGTGACATCCACCTGATGGCCAAGATGCCCATGCTGGAAGGTTGTGGGTTCACTGAAATCAGAACAAGGAACAACTGGCCCACCCAGGTTGGACAATGGCTTAAAGTCGTTCTTAAACCACCAACAGTAGCATGAGCGATCTGTGCCTTGAGGACATGCTCCTGCTGCAGATAACTAGCCAAACTCATCCCTTTATTTCAGCCCATATCTTTAGTTCACATAAGAAATACTTTTAGTTAATCTATAATCTATAGAAACAATGCTTATCACTGGCTTGCTGTCAATAAATACATGGGTAAATCTCTGTTTGAGGCTCTCAGCTCTGAAGGCTGTGAGATCCCTGATTTCCCACTCCACACCTCTATATTTCTGTGTGTGTGTGTCTTTAATTCCTCTAGCGTCACTGGGTTAGGGTCTCCCCAGTCGAGCTGGTCTCAGCACATTAAAAAATAGAAATTAAATGTTCTTGGTAGAAAAGCACGAGAATGTGTTTTTTGAATAAAAGTCATTTAGTCTAATTTAGAGGATTTAAGAAATAGAATAAAACTGAAGGTTTAAGCAAGTTGTAGACGGTTTGTGAAACATTAACCTTGTAAAGAATTTTGTGTGTAAGCAAGTTGGCCACAATCATGAGTGTTATTCATTTTTTCCATCAATTGAATATTAAAATAAAAGCACCCTGATGCAGGATGAGAATCTGGGCCCATGTGTCAGAATAACAGGGTTTTTTTGACATTGATTTGCTGTTTCATACAAAATTATAAAGGATTACAAAAGACTTATTGAAATATTATCTTATAGTCAAACAAATGAAAATTGGGTAATTGATAAGTTGATAAGGGTTTATTAAAAATTAGCTTTAGCATTAATGATGAACTAATGCAAAGGAGAAATTTGATTTTCTTTTCAAACAAGATTTTGAATAATGAGAGGCAATGAAATATTTTGTTGGCCTTTTCAATAATTATAGAAAAAATCAGGGAGAGAAAAGAGACACAGACTTTGGAAAGTAAGTCTCCTCTTTGTGAAGAGGTAAAGACTTTTGCCTTTTCAAATTGAGTTATCATTATGGCTAAATAAACTACTTGTGGCCTCCTGGAGTCCTATTTTATAATATCAAGTATTTTAAACCATTGATATTTGACAAACTTTGAAAAATCAGATACTACATTAAATCATTTTCTGAGCTGATTAATCCTCTTAGATGTCAGGTCCCCTAAAGTCCAAAAGTGGCATATTTGGCTTATTTGGCATATTAAAAATCATACAGGAAGCACTGTCAGATATAGAATGGTGTTTGGTTTCCTTTAGGCTGTATTTGTCTGAATGTGTTACTGGTATGTGTTCTAAAATTATGCGAAACTCCAATAACTCTGATATAACTTAGTGCACATTTTCAATAATAATTATGAATACTGTATACAAATTGTGTGCCACAGAGTAAATCAAAATTTCCTTGTCAATTGTGTCTTTAACTGTGGATGTCCTAAGACTTTTTTTATCCACAGACAATTTTTGTCTTGTTTTGATCCTCTTCAAAAAGTGGTTGATAATCAGCTATAGGACTCGGATGAGTCCCATTAACTGAAGGTCTCTGATAACTTTGGACAATGTCCCATTGAAGTAGAGAAGAATAAAACCTTCCAGGACTCTCACAGAATGCTAATATATTCATAAGGACTGTTGGTCCAATATCAGGCAAAACAAGAGTTAATAGCAGGGACAAAACTGATAAAAGACCAAAATAATATTTTAATAATTTTTGCTTTAAACATTGATGACCCTTTCTGCTTTATTTTCAGAGTCAAGAAAATTTTCTTTTGACTGATTCATAGCTTTTAGCAATTAAGGTATATACTCCTCTGAGCAAATTTTGGAGCACATTTCTTTTTCCCTACCTGATTTCTCCAGAATTTGGAAATGATTTGTGAGTATTCTTAACTTATGGCAATATAGTAATCTATATAAGTGCAATAAGAATCTGTTTGCTGTTGTAGCTTTACACAATTGGAGACACTATTATTTTACTTAAGATGTTGATTGCAATGGTGTGCTTTCAAATATGAATACACTGCTTCAAGGAATCAAAGTTGATGTACTGAAACTATAAAAGCCCCTTGGGAAACTGGCCTCATACCTTGTCTGTGCAGTTACTGTATGGGTCTTGATTTGTGTTCAATAAAAAATGTCTCATTCTGACAGGCCCAGGAGGCTCAAGTTATCCTGTGACCTCAAGAAGAAAGGAATTCACCCAACTCGTACAAATACAATTATTTGAAGGCACAGGTAAATCTGTGGCCGGACTCAAGGCTTGAAAATGTCTAATCTGGGATTCCTTATGGAACAAAGTTACATCAAAGCCAAATCAAAAAGAACCAACATGGCAAATCATTATTATTCTTGCACTTTGTACAAATAATCAGGCCAAGTATAATAATAAAACTAAGACTTGTTTTGCAAACAGATGATCCTGCCATGATTTGTGTTGGTGAAAATGGGAGTCTAAAGAGAAAAAAATATATTTCAAAAGAACTAGAATACACCCGTTGTTAGATTCTAATATTGTTCATTGTTTGTGAGTTTTATCTGGTTTTTGTATGCAATTTAAACTGACAAGTCCCCAAACTAATTTCTTCACATTTATCTTCTCTTTTCCCAACTAAACTAAATAAAATTATTACTACCTTTTCTTGAGGCTCTGTAAGCTAAAGCTTATTCCTCATGAGACAGGTGAGAAAAATGTGTCAAACTATCACCACCTGCCTCCTTTATAACTAAAGATGTTTTGAGACTAACATATGGATAGATGTGTCACCATGAATCTTTGTTTTCTTCTGTTTTCATAAAAATGTCTCTTATTGAAAGTCTGTTTTGCTTTGTGTTTTATACATCAGAAGACCGGTCTTCCAGTCTATTTACTAGATTCCAAATGGCATCTACACTTCTTATAAAGATTGTTCAATTGGACTTAAACATTTAATTATCACTAGGTGCTATTGGATTTTCCTTTTAAATTATTATTTGTTATATTCCATGGGGTTCAGATAACTAAAATTTATGTTTTTCTGACTCAAACAGATCCAGAAAAATATGCCCAAGAGTATTTTCCCAAGGGTTTTATCATGAACCGCTGTGGGAAAGATCAAGTCTCTATAAATCATTACATCAGGTAGTGAGAGATTTCTGTACCTCCAGAGCAGATAGGCAGGACAGTCCCTATTCAGAATTAAATAGTTGTAGATGATGAAACCTCTGTCCTTTTACAATCCCTTAAGATCAAGGGAGTGTATTTAATCTCTGAGGTGGGGATGAGATAAGAGTTTGGCAGGACTGGTTTCACAAGGTATAGGTCACTAAGATCCTACTGGTAAAAGAGGTTATGGTAAAGAAGCTAATCAAAACTCACCAAAACCAAGATGGCAAAGAAAGTGACCTTCGGTGGTCCTCACTGCTCGTTATACACTACCACCAGCACCATGACAGTATACAAATGTCATGGAAATGCCTGGAAATTACCCTGTATAGTCTGAATGGGATTGGTACCCTGACTTCTAAATTCCTGGGCCCTGTCCTGGAAAACTCATGAATAATCCACCCGTTGTTTAGCATATGATCAATAAATAACCATAAAAATAGCCAACTAGCAGCACTTGGGGCTGCTCTGCCTGTAGAGTAGTCACCCTTTCATTCCTTCATTTTCTTAATAAACTTGCTTCCATTTTACTCTGTCAGGTTGCTCTTGAATTCCTCCCTGCATGAAGCCAAGAACCCATGCGGTCTCCCAGGCTGAACCCCAATTTTGGGGTTCTTCCTGTAACCCAGATTTTCCAGAGTCTTAGAACAATATCTGGTGCATAAGTCCAATAATGTGTGCTGACTGGTTGATATATTAGATTATAAAAAAGACCTTATTATTTAATTGATTATAAATATAGCTATGCACACTCATGTGACTAAAAGTTGTACTCTAAACATATTATAAACGTAATTTGAGAAATCTAAGTATTCATCTTCAGCATATGCATTTCATGTTTCAAACATTTGAATGAAAAAATGTAAAGCATTGTTAAATTAAGTATAGCTGTCATTTAGCCAGGACACTTTCTTCTTTTCAGAGTCACACTGAAAGATGGGAAATTAATTTGTTTGGATCCTGAGGCTACGTGGGTGATGACTATTATCAAAGAGATTACGGACAGGTATAATTCATGCCAAAAATTCTCATGTTCACTTTCTTTTTCTCTTTCTTTTCTTTTAATTAAGGATATATTTATAATATATACAGACTCTGTTTTAGGTTAGAATAAAATAACAGTACGACTAGAATAAGTCCCTTCCGGAGAATCCATGACCTCAGGGTCACCGGTGAAGATGTTAGTACTCCTACTGACATTTTTGTCCTTCATATTAAAAGTGATAAATCTTGCCTTTTTTAGTGTAAGTTAGTTGGAATTGTTGCTGTTGCTTTTAAAAAAATCCCTAAAAAATGAAGCCAGATCACATGGAGGGGAAACAGCAAATCAAATGTTGAGACTAGGGGCTAAACCTTCGGCAGCCAGACAGGAATTTGGTTCAAAACTTGAGAGCTCACACACAAAAAAACAACAGTCTTCTTATTTTACAGATGGGACTGTGAAGGACTGTGAAGACCACCACAGAATTTTCAAATATCACAAAACTATTTTATTACAAAAATGGGTTAAAATTCAGTTTTCTGATATTTAATATAAGGTGATGTTCATTAAAGTAGATTATTATCAGACTGCTGAAGAGTGTTAGCTTGAATCTTGGTCACAAGATTAGCTTTGTAAAATTTGTATAACCAATCTCAGGGTACTAATTAATAACTAGCAGCCATTCATGCTATGAGCCACTTTATGATAGGCTAAACATAATATTGTGCATATTGTAGCCAGAAAACTAAAGTATAAAAGGTGTTCAGCCACTTTATGTGGCCTGCTGAGTTACTCTATCAGTTACCTATTGTCTCCCCAAAATGCAGTGAGTTAAAATAAACCATTTTACCCTGGTTCATGTCTCTGAGGGTCATTAATTTGGGCTATGTGATACTACAACTTGGGCTGGACTCGGTTGTTTCTTCTAATGGTGTCTCTTTCGGTCACTCATGGGGTACAGTTAGTTTCTTGGCGATTGAGTGGGCCTTTCTCGCTCATGTGTCTGGTTGGTGACTGGGCCTAGTGTCTCTAGTAGATGAGCTTGGCTGTCTTCATATGGTGGCAGAAGCATTCCAAGAGGGCAGGAGTAGAAGCCTCCTTACCTTGTTGACCTGGAAAATCTACAACATCACTTTTACCACATCCTATTGGCCAAAGCAAGTCATAAGGTCAGCACAGAATCAAGGGGATTAGAAAAGAGATTCTACCTCTTAAACGGAGGAGCTGCTAGGAATGTATGACTATTTTTAATCATTCACCATTCTGATAGGTCTATGTCTTCTTCAAGGTTAGAAATACCATTTTGATAGTTCTAAGTCTTCTTTATAAGTTAGAGATACCTCTTGTAAAGTTTCCAGATAACTAACAAAAATTCATAGAGCAATGTTGGCACAAAGCACAGTACAATAAACAATTGTTATGATTACAGCACATTGGATCTCAGTGTAAATAAATATTTTATAGATTAAAACATACTTATGTACTTTCTTTTTATCATCAAAATACCTGTGTGTACTGATAGCACAACATTTTATTACCTTTATTTGGTATGGAAGGAAAATGAGATTCAAGGAAATCAAGGTTGTCTCTGAATAATACTTCTAGCTTATTTGCAGCTTTGTGATTTGCACAAAGGCCAAGCTGTGATCAGTCAATTAAATGTTTTCCAGTTATTAATACATCTCATTTTAAAATTGAAATGGCTTTTCTCCCCTTCCTTAGCATACTCAGATCTTCTTTGTACCACTTTATGCATTTCTCTGTCTCAAATGCATATCGCGTTCTTTTCTAAATGATGAGTTTTCTTTTATCTTTTCACAAGTTCAATCCTATATGCCCTATAAAGTCTCCCCTGACTGCCACGTGGGAAGTCTTCCCTCCTCATAGCCTCCATAATGTCTCAGGTATACAACTATTATAACTCAGATCACCTTCTAGTTTAATGCGGTTACATGTCTGTCTGTCTCTTAAAACAGACTGTGAACATCTCAAAAGCAGAAACTCAATTGTTATTATCTTCAAATACTTAGTGTCAGGCAAAGGCCCTGGCAGGTAATAGATGTTCAATGAGAATTAGCAAAGGAAAGATATTATTATTTGGGCAAGTTTTGCTTTCAGAGTGTATCAACTCTCCAGTAACCACTAGTTCTTCAGTGAAATGCTGAAATGCTGTTTTGGGTTGAATTACCCTCAAATTTATACATTGAAATCCTAAGTCTCAATACTCCAAAATATGATCTTATTTGGACACAGGATCCTTAAAGAAGTAGTCCAGTTAAATCAAGATTATTACAGTGAGCCCCTAATTCAATATGTCTTATAAATTTATCCAAAGGGAAAATTTGGAGACAGATACGCACACAAGGAAAACACCACATAAACATAAAGATGACCATCTACTAAGCAGGTAGACATAGCTGGAACAACTTCTTCTCTCATAATCCTAGGAAAGAATCAACCTGTCAAAGCTTGATTTTGGACTTACAGGCTCCAGAACCATAAGATTAAAAAAAATTCTGTTGTTTAAACCATCTAGTTTATGATACTTTGTTATGGTAGCCGTAGAAAACCAACTAACATGTTTGTTGTTAGATTTTTAATGCAAATACTAAAATGTGGTCACTATGGGATAATCAAGTCACCTATGAAACTGCTTAAGAAACAAAATCACAGCTCATAGGTCACTCTTAATTAATTAAACTTCAAGCCCATGGAAACAGCTATATCGAAACAACAAGTAAATGGTAGTTTGCAATTTTTGACAAGAAAAAAGTCATAATCTGAACTTGATATTCTTGGCAGCATATCTAAGCTGTACATATAGTTTTAGTTTGACAAATTCTATTAATAGTTTAAATGGGCTTATGCAAATAGGTACAATACCAAAAGCAAATACTCTCTGAGGAAATGTGTCTTAATTCCTTACTTTGTACAAACATGTCATTGGTAAAGTTGCATAGATATTCTCAAGAATCCATTCTGTAAGTCACCATTGACCACAACGGGCATTGACTCCTTCTCAGTTATGCAGTTTCCCCCCTAGGACATAATAGATTCATTTCTCTGTTCAACAAGCTCATCTCATCACGTCCCTAAAACCCCATTTAAAACAATGATGGAAAAAGAAACTCAATGTCCTTATTGGCTTATAAGTGACAAGCATGCTACTTGATACACTGTACCTTTTGTTCTTTAGTGGGGAGGGAGAAGGAGGAGGGCAATAAAACATTCTCAGTGTTGTAGAGAGCACATGTAAGTGGGCTGCAGTATTGATTCCACCATCCAGACCAGGATGGAGATCAAGGACAGACATGAGTATTCAGAACTCACCAGCACTCCTCCTGATGGCTGTCATTGTCCTTGGCACATTTGGTAAGCCAACTATGGCTCTTATCTTTTCCTTCTAGGCTCTGGAAAAACTCAGAAAAGATTCCAGATGTAATGAGATTGTATTGGAATTAATCAAAGTATATAAACTGTGAAATTCAAATGTAAGTAGACCTATATAGTATTTAGATTGTGGAGTATCAAATAACTTTTTGTTGAATCAAATGAAAATATCTGTTTAACTTCCTAGCAGTATCTGGCTCTAAGACTCTATGCTTTCCTTATTAGAGGTGATAGAGAGAACATTACTAAAAATAAGTTTCATATAAAATATCAAATCTAAGGAAAAGTAAGAAAAGGAAAGAAAGACTAATCCTATTAGTATGTACATACCTACACTCAAACTGCAGTTGGATTAATGTGCTATATATGTTTATACTAGTATGGATTTTCATAAGTTAGTATAAGCTATGGGTCTTTACAACAAAGCACTGTTAAGTGTATATTCTGTACATGTTTTCTGTCAATTACATAGGTATTGCCAAAATGTATGATGCATTTTCCTTCTTATAAACATTCATCAATCAAATATTAATTTCTTGATATTAATTAATAATCTAATTATATACCTGACCCTGTGCAGAATCCTTATCATCTAGAATTTACAAAGGTAAGGATCTTTCAGTCTAAGTTAAGATCTTTTGCAGAAAATATACTCCATTTTCCCACAGAAATTAAAGATTTTTCAGTAAGGGAAAGGGATTAAAAACGGGGAGAAGAGGTGAGAAGTGCTAGAAGACAGGAGAGAGGAGAGAAGGAAGAGAGAAGGGAGTTGAAGGGTCTTACGTTGTCTTTCTGATTTCTTTCTAATTTGTTACTTCTTTCCTTTTCCTTCTTCTTTTCCCTCCCCTTCTCTTATCTCTCCTCCTTCCCTCCCACCATGCCTTGTTTCTGTTTATTCATGGAACTGACACAATTATACTTAAAAAAGAGGAGGAGAAGGACCCAACCACCCCAGGAGAAATCATAGCCAGCAGCCAACACCAACCACCTTCCATGTAAATGAGGCCATTTCTTATTTTTAGCCATTTCAGTGGCTTCTAACTGCACTCGCTTAAGTGAGCTTAACAGAAGAACCTCACATTAACAGCAGATATATCAGAAATAATAAATGTATTTTAAGCCACTGAAAATAAGGTTGACTTATTACACAACAAAAGAGGATTAATGGTACTCGGTAACAATTTAATGTGTTTGCAGGCTTAGAACAACGGTAGGCCACAATTTCCTCAAATGAATGAGTATGTAGAGAAACTGTGTAACTTTCATACATTTGAGATTCAACAAATGGCATTTATCAACATAATCTAAAGTATAAATTCTGAGGCCTGCAAAACTTTGAAGTACTTGTATGTAATGGCACCCAGACAGATACTTCCCCCTCAACTCCTTCACCCTCCCCACTCTCCTCCCACTTTTCAGCCCATGCTTCACCTCTGGGCAGTAGACAGTAAAACCTCAATTAACTTGAGTGCCAGAGTAATTGACATCTGGACAGTCCTTATCAACTAACAGTTACACAGAAAGCACATTTGGTTTCAGCACTTATAGAAAGTCTTTTGCTGGCTAATATTTTAATTTATTGATTAAGATACTTTAACAAACTTATACACAATTGCAGTATCCCTACGCATTTTTTGAAGTAATTGTTTTTATGATTGATTTGCAGGTGTCAGTATATTTCCTTCATACTTGAAAGGAGGATTTGGGAAAAGTGTGTTAAGAATGTTCTGTGTGAGGCAGAAAAGAAGTAGTCTAGGTCTTAATTTTATAAATAGTGGTCCTGCAGTGTCTCTAGATAATTTGTTTTAAAATAGCTGACATAAGATGTGCTTTAGGTCTTAGATAACTTGCTTGTTTCCTGAATGACTCTGCATTTATAACATTACTTAAAGGGAAAAGAGATAAAATAACACCTCCTGCAATACACACACATACACAAAGCCACAGTGACAATGTAATATTTATAAACAGGCTGTGAAGTTATTTTAAAACCAAAAACCCTGACTTTTTTCTACTTCTAGCATTTATTAAATCATAATTTTGCATAAGTTAATTGCTTTCATCTGAATTACTCACTTAAAACATATATTTTAACCATTTTTGTACAGTTTATCACTGGAAGTATAGTGTTTCTCATCTTGGAAATCGAAGGGAATGATGCAAATGACAGTAATAGCAGTTAACAGTAGCAGTCGTCATCACTGTCATAATAGTAGAGTATTACTTATAGCCCATTACTTTGCACAAAGTTTTTAGGCCTGACTTTTAAAAAAGAAATAGTTAAAATGATCAAGTCATGCAAAGAAGTGAACTTTGTAAAGCCTGGCACATAATTGATGCTTAATCAATGTTTTTTGAGTAAATGAAAATTAGCAAAAAGTTGTTTTATATTAAAGGCTGACTAATAGGCTTATACAATTTTGATGACTCAAGAAATTTGGTACTACTTCCTCATGACCCTTGCTGACGATGCATCTTTTGTGACAAGCCACATTTGCTGATTAAGGCAATGACTCAAAGACACTGTGCTCCATGCCTACCTCTTTCCTATTGTCAACTCATTCAAAAACATTATTACTTGAGAAGACTTTTCCTATAGTTTCCTCAAAAGGATTAGGAACTTTTTAGAAATCCTACTAATGAATGAGGAAAGAAATCTAGATAGGGTTAGTATGAAAATAAAAAAAGTGTCCAGTGAAGCCAATAAATATTCTCAGATATGTGTTTAGGGGGTTGAACAGAAAATGAAAGATACTATGACAATGTTAAAAACCTTTATCTCTTGCTCTGGAAATGGCTTTGATCTTATGATTGAATGAAAATGTATCTGACTTGAGAATTCACAATATGTCAATCTCAATAACAAGAAAAGGTTATAAAGTCATCCTGCCAGAGGAACTAGAAAGAAGCCTGCTCTCCTCATTCTGTGTCCTGCTGAGTTTCTCTCTGCAATTGACTCCACATTTCAGCTCTCAGAAGAATCCAGACTCTCAGCTTGTGCCCTTCTTTTAAGCTTGCTCAAGAGTAGACATTTCTGTGTTGAGATGGGAGGAAAAGTTATTTCAGTTTAACATTTTCTACTGCTGAATTCTAATTTATATGAAAAAATTAAGTAGGGTAGAAAAAATAAGAAATACATTTATCTATTGAAATTATTTCTGTTGAGGCATAAGTAATTTTAGAAAAGTTTATTGAAAGCCAAATGGGAAGACACACCTGGAAAGACACATCAACAAAGTTGGGGGTGTTCTAGAGTCTTTCACAAGCTAAAAGGGCTTTATGGGAAAGTTTAGAAGAAGAGAGGAAGACTCCTCACACCAGAGTTGTCCTCTTTTTCACTAGAGTATCAAATAAAGGAGTTACAGTCATTAGATTACTACATACAGGCTAAATGTCTACCTGGAAAACAATCAGTAAAACTTCCTGTTTCAGTGCAACTTAGAAATAAATCATTGTGCTATTCAGTGTCATAAGGTTCTACATTATTCAGTACATCAGCAATTTAAGGAACTCATAAAAAAATGCTTTACTCAGAGATAGAATGTCAACATCAAGTCACCAAACCTTTCCAAGGTGGGTTAATTTGGAAGTCTGCTTACCTCCAATGTAAGCTGTAAAATGTGACCTGTAGGTTATCACACCTAAAAACAGTTCCCAAGAACTTCAGTTGGCATAGTGAATAATTGTTAAACAATAGGAAAAATTGGTTTGAAAACTGAAAAAAATGAGAATTAGTTTTGTTTATAGTTTCTTGATAAAACTATAAAATTTATTTCTAAGGCAGAAAGAATTCAATAGGCTAAAATCCAAAGTAAGACTTTGATGGTAATCGGCTCTTATTTTATCCATATAGTCCCAAAGAACATCTGCTGTCTTTGGCACTAGAAATGAAAGAGAATGATCTCTTTTTAGCCTATAAGCAAAGCCTATAAACTGCATTGTAGGAAAGACAGCACATATTGTTACAGGCTCATACAAAGAAAATCCATGTAGTGTTTCAGTCTAGTTCTCACCTTCCTAAGTAAAGTTCTTACACATGTGTAAGGAAGGTAGGTATTGAGAGAGAGTGGGAATGTGAAGTGATGCATAACATGCAACTTAGTAGGAATTTTGACTTGTCTGGGTTGGGC
Organism: Rhinopithecus bieti; assembly: GCF_001698545.2. Lineage (NCBI taxonomy): Eukaryota > Metazoa > Chordata > Mammalia > Primates > Cercopithecidae > Rhinopithecus > Rhinopithecus bieti. Next base: position 230,242 of record NW_016808923.1, on the reverse strand, counting down.
AGAGCTTCACAAGCTTGTGTGTGTGTATCACCACATACCCTCACTTCCCCCTTCCCTAACTCTTTCTCCTTACTGATGTCGAGGGAGAACATATAAATGACATCTATGGGGTATGAAAATCCACTTAACTGCAGACTCCTATGCAACAACTCACCCTCAAGTGGAAGTCTTCAGGCTCTAGAAACACCTTTAACTTCAGCTTCTGCACCATAAGCCTCGACTCAATGCCACCCTGTGGCAGTGCCAGATCACTTCGTGCCTTGCAGGTGTTGCTGTTGACTGTTCTGGGTTCCTCCACAGTGGAGAAACTAAGAGAAACATGGGGAAAGGGAAATGTAGAGATCTGTTCCTTGCACCTGCTGCTGCTTCTGCTATACCTGTATCTGGGAGAAAGATTGGCTTGGTGCTCCTGGGGCTGGAGAGTGCCATTATAACAACAACTCCAAGTGGAGGAGTCACGGAGAGGGGGCACTTCACATATGCTGGGCATTCTGCTGGCACTTTACTAAAGCTTTACAGATAATATTCGTAATGGCTTTATGAGACAGGTACAATTACCTTCAATTTACAATTACGAGAACTGAGAAAAATATTCATGACCACTAATAGATCACATTTTACCCCAGCTGTAAATGTAGACAGTGACTTGTACACTGAACTGCGCTGTGTGTGTGTGAAGTCAACCTTTGCACTTCATCCCAGAAACATCCACAATTTGGAGGTGGTCACAGCAGGACCCCACTGCAGCAAAGACGAAGTAATGTAAGCCATTGCTTCTGTGCTATTGCCTCATCAGGGAAGCCCTCGACCCCCATCCCCATCTACATTCATTTTCTCCAGTCTCATAGATCCTTTCTGATATTCAGACCCGGACACCCACAGATAATTTTATTCTATCTTGCAGAGCCACTCTGACAGATGGGAGGAAAAATCTGCCTGGACCCAGATGTTCCCAGAATCAATAACATTATACAGAAAATGTTGACAGGTGATGAATTCATCTGGTTTATTTGTTAACTTTTTGCTAAAGCTTTTCACTGGAAGGGGAGGATTTTGAAGCCTTGACTTTCTTTAATTCTTATTTATCCAGGATACTTATTCTTACCGTATTAAAATTTTGATCTAAGTTCTCTTCTGTTTCAAAAATCACATTTTAGGCCGGGTGTGGTGGCTCAAGCCTGTAATCCCAGCACTTTGGGAGGCCGAGATGGGCAGATCACGAGGTCAGGAGATCGAGACCATCCCGGCTACAATGGTGAAACCCTGTCTCTCCAAAAAAATACAAAAACCGAGCCGGGNTGACCGCACTCGCTTAAGTGAGCTTAACAGAAGAACCTCACATTAACAGCAGATATATCAGAAATAATAAATGTATTTTAAGCCACTGAAAATAAGGTTGACTTATTACACAACAAAAGAGGATTAATGGTACTCGGTAACAATTTAATGTGTTTGCAGGCTTAGAACAACGGTAGGCCACAATTTCCTCAAATGAATGAGTATGTAGAGAAACTGTGTAACTTTCATACATTTGAGATTCAACAAATGGCATTTATCAACATAATCTAAAGTATAAATTCTGAGGCCTGCAAAACTTTGAAGTACTTGTATGTAATGGCACCCAGACAGATACTTCCCCTCAACTCCTTCACCCTCCCCACTCTCCTCCCACTTTTCAGCCCATGCTTCACCTCTGGGCAGTAGACAGTAAAACCTCAATTAACTTGAGTGCCAGAGTAATTGACATCTGGACAGTCCTTATCAACTAACAGTTACACAGAAAGCACATTTGGTTTCAGCACTTATAGAAAGTCTTTTGCTGGCTAATATTTTAATTTATTGATTAAGATACTTTAACAAACTTATACACAATTGCAGTATCCCTACGCATTTTTTGAAGTAATTGTTTTATGATTGATTTGCAGGTGTCAGTATATTTCCTTCATACTTGAAAGGAGGATTTGGGAAAAGTGTGTTAAGAATGTTCTGTGTGAGGCAGAAAAGAAGTAGTCTAGGTCTTAATTTTATAAATAGTGGTCCTGCAGTGTCTCTAGATAATTTGTTTTAGAATAGCTGACATAAGATGTGCTTTAGGTCTTAGATAACTTGCTTGTTTCCTGAATGACTCTGCATTTATAAGACTACTTAAAGGGAAAAGAGATAAAATAACACCTCCTGCAATACACACACATACACAAAGCCACAGTGACAATGTAATATTTATAAACAGGCTGTGAAGTTATTTTAAAACCAAAAACCTGACTTTTTTCTACTTCTAGCATTTATTAAATCATAATTTTGCATAAGTTAATTGCTTTCATCTGAATTACTCACTTAAAACATATATTTTAACCATTTTGTACAGTTTATCACTGGAAGTATAGTGTTTCTCATCTTGGAAATCGAAGGGAATGATGCAAATGACAGTAATAGCAGTTAACAGTAGCAGTCGTCATCACTGTCATAATAGTAGAGTATTACTTATAGCCCATTACTTTGCACAAAGTTTTAGGCCTGACTTTTAAAAAAGAAATAGTTAAAATGATCAAGTCATGCAAAGAAGTGAACTTTGTAAAGCCTGGCACATAATTGATGCTTAATCAATGTTTTTTGAGTAAATGAAAATTAGCAAAAGTTGTTTTATATTAAAGGCTGACTAATAGGCTTATACAATTTTGATGACTCAAGAAATTTGGTACTACTTCCTCATGACCCTTGCTGACGATGCATCTTTTGTGACAAGCCACATTTGCTGATTAAGGCAATGACTCAAAGACACTGTGCTCCATGCCTACCTCTTTCCTATTGTCAACTCATTCAAAACATTATTACTTGAGAAGACTTTTCCTATAGTTTCCTCAAAAGGATTAGGAACTTTTAAGAAATCCTACTAATGAATGAGGAAAGAAATCTAGATAGGGTTAGTATGAAAATAAAAAAAGTGTCCAGTGAAGCCAATAAATATTCTCAGATATGTGTTTAGGGGGTTGAACAGAAAATGAAAGATACTATGACAATGTTAAAAACCTTTATCTCTTGCTCTGGAAATGGCTTTGATCTTATGATTGAATGAAAATGTATCTGACTTGAGAATTCACAATATGTCAATCTCAATAACAAGAAAAGGTTATAAAGTCATCCTGCCAGAGGAACTAGAAAGAAGCCTGCTCTCCTCATTCTGTGTCCTGCTGAGTTTCTCTCTGCAATTGACTCCACATTTCAGCTCTCAGAAGAATCCAGACTCTCAGCTTGTGCCCTTCTTTTAAGCTTGCTCAAGAGTAGACATTTCTGTGTTGAGATGGGAGGAAAAGTTATTTCAGTTTAACATTTTCTACTGCTGAATTCTAATTTATATGAAAAAATTAAGTAGGGTAGAAAAAATAAGAAATACATTTATCTATTGAAATTATTTCTGTTGAGGCATAAGTAATTTTAGAAAAGTTTATTGAAAGCCAAATGGGAAGACACACCTGGAAAGACACATCAACAAAGTTGGGGGTGTTCTAGAGTCTTTCACAAGCTAAAAGGGCTTTATGGGAAAGTTTAGAAGAAGAGAGGAAGACTCCTCACACCAGAGTTGTCCTCTTTTTCACTAGAGTATCAAATAAAGGAGTTACAGTCATTAGATTACTACATACAGGCTAAATGTCTACCTGGAAAACAATCAGTAAAACTTCCTGTTTCAG
>NW_016808923.1:211382-223195 GCF_001698545.2 Rhinopithecus bieti | reverse complement strand
CATACCCAGAAATCAATATAAGGATACAGGAAACATAAAAAAACAAGAAAATATAACACCTCAAAAGGAAAACATTAATTCTCCAGCATATATCTTAATCAAAAAGAAATTTTCAAAGTTCCAAATAAGAAATTCAAAATATTGATTTTTAAGGATATTTTAGAGAATTCTGAAAGACAATAGAAATAAGTTTTAAAAAATCAGAATATCAACAATAAGTTTACCAAAAAGATAGATATTTTTAATACTAACCAAATAAAAAGTTTAGAACTTAAGCATTCATTAAAGGAAATATACAATACATTTAAAACTGTCAATAATAGGCTAGCTCAAGCAGAAGAAAAAAATCTTAAAATTTGAAGACAGGCATTTTGAAATAATTCAGTTAGATAAAAATACAGAAAACATAATAAAAAAAGAAAGAGCAAAGGCTTTGTGACATTTGAAACAACATAAAATGAACAAACATACAAATTGTCAGTATCCCTGAGAGTGAAGAAACAAAGAAAAGATCAGAAAATCTATTCAATGCAAAAATAGATGAAAATTTCCAAATCTAGCAGAAGATTTAGACATTCAGATTCAGGTGGCTCAGTGTGCTCAGACAGATACAATACAAAAAGGTTTTCCCTATGGGTGTCTAAAGTCATAATTAAAAACAAATCCTAGAAACAGCAAGAGAAAAGTGTTTAGTTACCTATAAAGAAAACCCCATCAGACTAACAGTGGATTTCTCAACATAATACTTCCGCATCAGAAGAGAATGGGAAGATATATTCAAAATGTTGAAAGAAAAAATATTTTCCACCCAAGAATACTACATCTAGCAAAATTACACTTTATAAATGAAGGTGAGATAAAGTCATTCACAGAGAAACAAATGCTGAAGGATTTCATTACCACTAGACTAGCTCTGAAAGAAATAGTCAAAGAAATTCTAAACCTAGAAGTGAAAGGATGACATTTACCATCATGAAAACACACTAAAGTATAAAACTCACTGGTGAAGCAATCATACACAAGAGGAAGGGAAAGAATGCAAATGATAGTACTATAGAAATCCACCAATCCACAAGAGAAAATAATAAGACAAAAAGAAGAGAACAAGGAAGATATAAAACAACAAAAAATAATTAACAATAAATCAGGGACATAGCGTCATATATCCATAACAACCTTGAACATAAATGGATTAAATTCTGCTCTTAAAATTATAGAATGTCAGAATAAATTTTAAAAACATGATTCAGCTATATACTGTTTGCAAGAAACTCATCTTGCCAGTAAAGCCACATACAGACTGAAAGTAAAGAGATAGAAAAGCATATTACACGCAAGTGGAAACCAAAATCAAGCAAGAGTAGCTATATTTATATAACAGAGACTTTAAATGAAGAACAGTGAAAAAAGCAAAGAAGATTACTATTATTATTATTATTTAAAAATTCTGTTTATTTGTACAAACATAATGTAGTATTTCTCTATACAAAGGTGTTCCTTTTTTATTATAGTCTCTGAGGGTCCTAAAGAACAAACATTTTAAAAATGTTTGCACAGTTTGTTATCTATAGTCATCTCAATTCAAATGTAAATAATTGCCATTTGTTTAGGTGCTTAAATAGCACTTGTTTATGATTAGTAATGAATAAATCAATACTTGGTTAATTGTATATCCACCGGAAATTTGGAACTTTCATTGGTGTGTGTTTCTTTTTTTATTATTATTATTATTAAGTTCCAGGGTACATGTGCACAACGTGCAGGTTTGTTATGTATGTATATATGTGCTGCGCTGGTTTGCTGCACTCATTAACTCATCATTTACATTAGGTATTTCTCCTAAAGCTATCCCTCCCCGTGCCCCCCACCCCACAACAGGTCCCAGTGTGTGATGTTCCCCACCCTGTGTCCAAGTGTTCCCACTGTTCAATTCTCACCTATGAGTGAGAACATGTGGTGTTTGATTTTCTGTCCTTGCGATAGTTTACTCAGAATGATGGTTTCTGGCTTCATCCATGTCGCTACAAAGGACATGAACTCACCCTTTTTATGGTTGCATAGTATTCCACNTTCCCCCTATTCTATGAAGCCAGCATTACTCTGACAATAAAACCAGACAAGGACAAAACATAAAAAGAAAGCTACAAGCCAATATCCCTGATGAACAGAGATGTCAAATCCTCAACAAAACACTAGCAAACTGAATAAAACAGTACATAAAAAAGATAATACACTATAATCAGGTGAGATTCACACCAGGGATGCAAAAATGGTTCGATATACACAAATCAATAAATGTGATATATTACTTCAATGGAATGAAGTATAAAAACCATGTGACAATCTCAATGAGTGCAGAAAAATCTTTTGATAAAATGCAGTATCTCATCATGATAAAAACTGTTTACAAATATGCATAGAAGAAACATCTTACAATAACAAAAGCCGTATATGACAAACTGAGAGCCAACATAATGCTGAATGGAGAGAAGTAGAAAGCCTTTTCTCTAAGATCTAAAACAAGACAAAGATGACCATTTTCACCACTCTTCTTCAACACAGTAAATTAAGCCCCAGGCAGGGCAATCAGGCAAGGGAAATAAATAAAAACCATCCAGACAGCAAAAGAGCAAGTCGAATTGTCCCTCTTTACAGATGATATGGTCTTCTATGTAGAAAAACCTAATGACTACAACAAAAAAAGCCTTAGATGTGATAAATGAACTCAGTAAAGTATAGGATTCAAAATCAATGTACAAAAATTAGTAGCCTTCTATACACAAATACTGATATAGCTAAGAATGAAATAAAGATGTTAATCCCATTTTACAATCCCTTTGTTGATAACAATAGTTAACAGCAATAACAAAATTGAAGTGCCTAGGAATAAATTAACCAAGGAGGTGAAAGTTCTCGACAAGGAAATCTACAAGACACTGATGAAATAAATTGAAGATGACAGAAACAAATGGAAAGACATTTCATGCTTATGGATCAGAAGTATTAATATCATTTAAAGGACCATGTTACCCAAAGAAATCTACAAATTCAATGCAATATTGATGTCATTCCTCACAGAATTTAAAAAATTTCTAAAACTTATATGGAATGAAAAAAGAATGTACATACCCTAAGAAATCCTGAGCAAAAAGAACAAAATAGGAGGCATCACATTATCTGACTTCAAAATATGTTACCAGACTATAATAACCAAAACAGCATGGTATTGGCATCAAAGTAGACATAGCGAGCAATGGAATAGAATAGGGAAGCCAGAAATGAAGCCACATATTTACATTCTATTGATCATTGACAAAGTTGACAAAAACATACATTTAGGGGAGGACACTCTGTTCAATATACAGTGTTAGGGAAACTGGATGGCCACATGCAGAAAAATGAAACTGGACCCCTATCTGATACCGTATACAAAAAAACTACACAAAATGAATTAAAGACTTAAATATAAGAGCTGAAACTATACAAATACTAGAATCAAGGGAAAACTCTCCTGTACATTGGTTTAGACAAATAATTTATGACTAAGATTCAAAAGCACAGGCAACAAAAATAAAAATAAACAAATTGCACTTACTTAAAATAAATGCTTATGCACAGCAAAAGAAATATTCAACAGAGAAAAGAAACAACCTGCCAAATTGGAGAAAATATTTGTGAACTATTCTTCCAAAAAGTACTAATATGCAGAATATTCAAGCAACAAAAACAACTCAACAGGACAAAAACAACAACAACAACAGCAAAAACTCCACAAATAATTCCATTAAAAAGTGGGCAAAAGAGATGACAAAATTTCTCAAAAGAAGACACACAAATGGCAACAGCTATGTGAGAATATGTTCAACATCACTAATCATCAGAGAAATGCAAATAAAACCCACAATGAGGTATAATCTTACCCCAGTCAGAATAGCTGTTATTTAAAAAGACAAAAAAATGACAGATATTGGTGAGGATGCAGAAAAAAGAGAACTTTTATACACTGTTCGTGGGAATGTAAACTAGTGCAACCACTATGGAAATTTCTCACAAAACTCAAAATAGGATTACTATTTGGTCCAGCAACCCCACTTTTGTGTATCTACCAAAAGGAAAATAATCAATATATCAAATGGATACCAGCACTTACGTATTTATTACAGGACTATTCACAATAGCAAAGATGTGGAATCAACCTAATTGTCCATCAATGGAAGAATGGATAAAGAAAATGTGTATATATACACACTGGAATTCTATTCAGCCATAAAAAGAATGAAATTATGTTGTTTACAACAACCTTGGTGAAATGTGAAGACACTGTCTTCAGGGAGATGAACCAGACACTAAAAAACAAGTATCACATGTTCTAACTTTTATCTGGAAGCTACCAATTTGAACACATGGAGGCAGAGAGAGGAAAAATAGATAAGAGAGGCTGAGAAGGGTAAAAGGGAGGGAAGGGTGAGGATGAAGAAAAGTGGGTTAAAGGGTATAAATATACAGTAGGATAAATGGGATAAATTCAATGTTTGATAGCAGCATAGGATGACTGTACTTAATAAATATATTGTACTCTGGATACGGACATTCGGAATACCCTGATGTGATCACTATGCATTACATACATGTAACAAAATTTCTCATGCACCTCATAAGTTTACAAAAATTTAAAAACCCACAATGTTTGACAACCAGTGTGTCTATAAGTTTATAAAACATACAGGACATGTGGTGATAGAAAGCTTGTTTTAACTGTCTTCCTAGTAAAGGAAACAAGAAAAGTAAATACATCTTGGATGTAAATGTGCCAAATATTTATTTCTTCACTGAGTCAGACACAACATGGGGATTATATCATTATCCTGCATCCATAATGAGAGGCAATAAAATCTGAAGGCAGAGCAGACAATAAGCAGAGTTGGAAAAAAATCAGTTTTACTTATCAGCCGTGTTGGAAAAATCAGTATTTTTTTCAATCTAGGGATGACTATAGAAACTATTAGGAAACAAGACATAAAGAAATTTGTACTCATATCCATCAGAATACCTATTCAGTTGCACTGTGATTATTCATGTATCTTACTGTTTTTCTACTTGAAAATGGGGAATAAGCGTCAAGCCTTTTCCATCTCTTCATTCTGGATCTCAGAAAAATGGCAGGTAGAGTAGGTGCTAAATAAAAAATGTTTGTCGAATATTTATTACATCAGGAGGAATAATACTGCAGTTAGTGCTGTAATGTAACGGTGCAGGTGGGTACTGAGGATAAGGCACCCAGCTAACAGAAAGTTGGTTGAACATTGAAGACAGCATCTTCCCAACTCCTGATCTTGTTAGGCTCACAGGTCTCAACAAGTTAGTCATAGACATTCCAACAGCCTTATGCTCTTTTTCCTGTCAGTGACTTGTTTGATATTTTAATTAGACTCATATTTGAAGCTGCTGGGGATTCTGTTAAGAGTCTGTCCACCCACACCCACCAGTTATACACAGATGCTAATATGCGCACATTAAGCATTATTTGATTGAAGACATTTACTTCTATGTATAACATACAGATAGCAAATGACACACAACCAAGCTCTTGTTTCCCCATTTTCACTATAATTTCCACCATGTCTAATTGGATTCCATATTTTTTGTGTCTTTACTCCAAAAATGTCAATCAATGACCTAGCTCAGTAAAACACCAGTAGAGCAACTCTGAAATCAGTATTGTATAGAAGTCTCTACTGAAGTAGAGAAGTTTCCTTGTGGGACAGAACCCACAAGGAAAAAAATCAAAACAAAAATACTTCTGACCATGAAATTGGACAATAATGAACATTGAAAAATACTATGGATTGGCCAAGCGCAGTGGCTCACTCCTGTAATCCCAGCACTTTGAGAAGCTGAGGCAGGTGGATCATGAGGTCAGGAGTTCGAGACCAGCCTGACCAGCATGGTGCAACCCCATTTCTACTAAAAATATAACAATTAGCTGGGCACGGTGGTGCGCACCTGTAATCCCAGCTACTCAGGAGGTTGAGGCAGGAGAATTGCTTGAATCTGGGAGCCGGAGTTTACAGTGAGTCAAGACTGCACCACTGCACTCCAGCCTGGGCAACAGAGCAGGACTCTGAATCAAATATACACACACACACATACACACACACACACACACACACACACACACACACACACACACACTATGGATAGGAAACTTAAGATCAAGGTTTTATGATGATTCAAACTTTTCTTAGATGAAATCTGTGTTTCTATGCTATGCATGCTATTTTCACTTGTGGTTTATACATTCATCTTCTAACTTCCTAAATTTTGTTTCCAGAATACCAAAGTCATAGTGATGTTTTAATCTTCAAAACAAATTTCTTAGGTAATAATTTCCAAGGGAAATTTTCTCATTTCCTTATTCTTTTGCAATTTTGGCAATCCTACGTTTTGGTTTTTTCATAATATATGATCACGATATTATTTATTTAACGGATGCCACTTCCAGAAAGTTTAGGTACCAATCTTAAGAAAATGAAGAGACAAAACAATTTATAAAAACACTTTTAAATATAAATAATTGCCCATTCTTCCACCCCCCACCCAAGAAAACAGACCAAAGCTAAAATATTGAATGATTCTCAGTGTTTCTTGAATGATTTTAAGTACTTGTATACTGATCACTTCATGAGGTTATTATGCCAGGAATAGAAAAATAAATGATCTAGCATTGCGAAAGAAAGTAGACAGACTAAATGAAGAATTTTATGTTAGAAGTTGGATTTGATCCAACTTTATCGCTTCTACTAAACCTATCACTGTGCTTTATATGCATGTATTAATTTTAAATGTATCGGAAGAAAGAGAAGCTGCCAGACAAGCAGTCTCTGGGAGGCTAAATAGAGAGGCTGACAACGAATCCAGCACCCACCATGCCCAAGGACTTTGGAGGTGGAGTGATTCAGGAATTTAATGTCATGTTCACACACCTTCATTCTTCTCCCCTCAGAGCCAGAGTCATTACATTGGAAGAGATGAGTATAGGGAAATAGGCATGGCAGTTGTGAGGAAGAAGTTCCCGAGTCAGTTTGGGGCAGAGCAGGGTTGCCCTCCTTATTTGAGCATGGTTATTTCTCATGATAGAGCAGTGCTTCAGTTTAGGCTTCTCCAAAATGCAGAGTTTGAGTCATGAGCCTGCCATGCAGGTAATTTATTTGGGGACATATTACAAATGCAGAGGACTTGAAAGTTGGGAAGAACAAAATAGGAAAAGAGGACGTGGGCAGCTGGAGGTCAATTCTACTGGGGACCCTCTGAGAAGTGGTGTAGAATTTCTCCCCAAAACATGCAAAAGGGGAAACATTTATCCATTGACTCCAGTTCCCCTTGTGAAAGGGATGATTCCTGGCAGCAACAGAAAACACCGGGCCAGAAAGTGAAAGACACCTGGTTCAGCTGAGGCAAGGAGTTTCCAGGTGACATCTGCAGGCAGTTCGTGCTGTAGCAGTGACTGGAGAACAGGTGGCCTAGGAGATGTGAGCACCGAGATTTGACTGTATGCCAGTTGTGTATGTTTCCATAATGATTACAGGGCAAATGGAATTTAGCCACCAAAGCTTCCATTTTAAAGATTCTTCCATTTCTTTAACAACTGTTGCTTGAATGAGTTTAAAGACTGCATAAAATCCTGGCATTCAACTCTTGAACAGAAATTACGCTTGGAGAAACATTTGTTCTAACGAGACAATTTATTTTGTAGTCAACAGCATTATAAGCTTTGGCTTATGAAGATCTCATTGATACAAGTGGCATGTAGGGAAAACACCACCACCACCACCAACAACAACAAATCCTCTCCTTTACATTTCATTTACAAAACAAGTGATTTTGATGACATTTTCCTCAGGAGTCAAGTTCTGCATAACCTGCAAACGTCCACTGCGTCTTGACATGTTTCATTCACTTTATTCTCTTGGCGCTCTTCTTGTGTTGGGTCTGGAGACCATGATAGAAAACACTTTCTTATTTTCTTCAGTTATAAGAAATAGACGAGAATCTGGACAACTTAATGCTGAAGGAAAAGTATTTAACTCTATAGAAGCATGATGAACTGTCCAAACTGCGGCAACAAGATATTCTTGAATTTTCAATATAAGAACAAATACTATCCTAAAATAAAAATTCAATTCCTGTCTAGAAAGCTACAGGTAAAACTTGCCGTGCCATAATTTTCATTTGTGGTATTCTAAATGATTTAGAAAAATAAACTTAAAAGTAAATGAACTTATTTTGGAACAATTTTCAATTCACAACACATGGCAAAGATCATACAGTGTGTGTGTCCCTTCATCCTGCGCTTCCTCGGCAGTGAAGCCATTTCACAACACCACGGAACACCTGTCAAAAGCAAGAACCACCAATGACACGTTACTTTTAACTAAACTCGCAGACTATGTTGGCGGTTTCACCAGTTTTTTCATTAATGTCTTCTTTCTAATCCCAGACCTGTCCAAAACTACGACATGGCAATGAGTTTGTCACGTCTCTGGTTTCCTCAAGGAATTTGAGTAGTCAGCAGATGTGAGAGAGGAAATCCTGAAAGACGAATGGAGCGTATAGATTACCTATAGTGTTTATTTAAAGTAACAAGGACATTTTAGCAACCTTTCTATCCTTTGTCCAAGATTATTGTAAGGACATTCACAGATACCTGTGAGCACCAGTAACTGGCAAGACCATTTTGGAAACTGGGACTGTGGTGTTCATATGAATCATTCTTCGTTCTAAGGTTTCTGCTTTGATTACCACTCTTAAGGACTCCACACTGGCTTTTATAATGAACGATTAGGAGCAGTTAGGGAGCCGCTTTGGGTGGGCAGTAGCGGATACAGAAAATCGTTAAACCATGAAAAACAGGCCTGGGGAGTAATAATTTCCATTAGATTCCTTCTTTTTCCTTTTACAGAATTCATAGCAGGGGTTGAGTTTTAGTTTAGGCAATGTCAGGAAAGAAATAGCATTTTGAAAATGAAAATAGTCCATTTAATGTATTTGACAACCATTAATAAGGCACTTAATCCATGTTGTCCCTTACAAATGTTAACTCGTTTCTCATAACCACCTTGGGCTAGGCACAGAGAGGTTTAATAACTTGCAGGTGATACTCTACAACTAAATACGGGCAGCAGAGTTGCATGCTCGGTGGTTAGGGACAAGGACTCTTACCCCTTGAGCTGGGCTGTGTAGAGCCCTGTGCTTCAAGCAGATGCCACTCCTGTCTCCTCTCCTCCATCCTACTCCACGTCTCAGAGAGGTCTGAGAGCAACTTGTAGAACCACACTTAAACCCTCTAAAACCTAACGACGATTCAAAATATATTATCTAAAACTGTAGAAAAGGGACAAAAGTGTCAGGTTAAAAGATTGAAATTCCAGACCAGAAAAAATAGAGCCCTGTTAATGTTTCCAGAGAAAGAGGGGCCAACACTGAAGACCAGAAAGTTTTAGCAAATGGAATATGATTTTTTTGCGTGATCTGGTGTTTAAATGTCATCAGCAGGCAGCTGTTTCCTCCTTCAATGGGAATGGTGTTTGCACATCAGATACCTACTCTCCAGTGTCATTTGCAAAGACAGAACCAGAAAATTGAGCCCATGAGCCTGCTGGACCCTGCCCCTCCACAGCTTCAGAGGGATAGCCAGTGTCATATTTCTAGATCAAATCTGAATCCCTCCCACAGGGGAAGATCTCCAAGGGATTTAAGAACATTTCAGAGGGAGGAAGGAAGTTATGCAGGATACCAAAGAAGAGGTCATGCTATACAGCCCTGGCTTCCACTGACACTAATACTGGATTCAACTTTTGACACTGATAATCTGTTGCCACCAAATGGAGGACGTAAAGAAGATGTTCTAAGTGTGATTAGAGAATATGCAAAAAAGGAACAAGCAGAACATTCTTCTCTGGAATCCGAGATGATGGCTGTACTTTCACAGAGAGCACTGATGTTAGATGTACATGAAATACGCTAAACCGAAAATGAGAGAGGCAGAGACAGGGAGGTTAACATAGAGGATACACTGTAAGGAGAGAGGATACCTGAGGTAAAACTCGACTGTCTCCGGGTCCCCAGCAAATCTGATAACTGAGGAAACAAAACTCTCTTCCTTTAAAGAAGTCATGCCTTTCCTGTCCTGGTTCTCACGGGTCCCCTAGCTCTTTCCTCCAACCCAACCCCATACGTGGGAGTCATCAGGGACCTAAGGTTCCCCACACAGGCTGTGTCTCCAGCGAGGTTTCCTCACTGTCCTTCCAGGAATTTGGGGCAGAAAGTGAATATCCCAAAGTCCCAGAGTCCACGGGAGTTACTCTGGAGGGAGAGATTCAGTCGTCACCAGTGGGCTCCCCTACCGGTACCCCACTCTACCCCGAGGCGGGGCCTTCGCCTTCCTTCAGGACTCGGGATCAATCTGGAGCTCCGGGAATTTCCCTGACTCGGCCGCTCCGGGCTTTCCAGTCTCAATCATGTATAAAAGGGTTCGCCGATCTGGGGAAGCCACAGAGCTCGGGTTGCAGTCACCTCCCTGCCAGCTCTCCCGCTTCTCGCACAGCCTTCCCGACCCGTCTGCTGAGCCCCATGGCCCTCGCCGCGCTCTCCGCAGCCCCTGGCAATCCCCGGCTCCTGCGGGTGGCGCTGCTGCTCCTGCTCCTGGTGGCCACCGGAAAGCGGGCAACAGGTGGGTCCCCTTCCGCTGGGGTCCACGGGCCGGATCCTGCTGGGGTGGGCGCCCCGCGCCGACAGCCCCGCTCAATCAGCGAGTCTCTTCTTCCCTAGGACAGCCCGTGGCCACTGAACTGCGCTGCCAGTGCTTGCAGACCCTGCAGAGAATTCACCCCAAGAACATCCAAAGTGTGACTGTGAAGGCCCCAGGACCCCACTGCACTGAAATCGAAGTCATGTAAGTCCCTCCCCGCGCTGCCGCTGTCACCGCCGCGGTCCTCGACTGTCCCGCTGCCCCAAACCCTGTGCCCAGTTCGACCTCCTGCCTCATGGAATTCCCTTCTCTCTGCAGAGCCACACTCAAGAATGGGCAGAAAGCTTGTCTCAACCCCGCATCCCCATGGTTCAGAAAATCATCGAAAAGATACTGAACAAGTGAGTTGTAATTTCCATGTACACAGGCGACTGGAGCCGTTGGTCAGAAATACTGGCATATGCCCCGTAAAATAAAATCAGGGAAACCAGGAGTTAGCTGAAGGACTAGAAATTGTAATTGTTATTTTCACAATTAAAGTTACCATTAGGGTTATTAGTCTGCTCTGGTGTCAGAGCATATTTCAGTATTTCAGTGCCCTCCATTCCCAGGCCTAACCCCTACTGAAATAAGTGAGGGTAAATGTGCCTTTCTAGAATACCAAGTAGATTTGAGTAGATTTGACTAACAATGCTAAAAAGCCCCCTGCCTGTTTTGGGAGGATGTTTATGTTAGTCCGTAATGGGTTTCAGACCTAAAAAATGCAATGTCTGGTTTGGGCACTTCTGGCCTCTCAGCCTTCTTGGTGAAGAGCAGAAACTTTGCATTGACACCCCCAGTGAGTTCAAGAGGAGGAGTCCTGTCAACCTTATTTAATCTCTTTGAGCTTTAGCAAAATAGGGTAGATAATGATAGTTATTTCATAGGGTTGTGTGCAGCTTAAGGGAGATCATGAATGGAAATTTCTAACCCAATGTGACAGTGACCAATATGTTTTGGCTTTTGAAACCAAGAATCTAGTTGAGTCCACAGCCACTTCTTTCTTGAAAAAAAAAAAAAAAAAAAA
>NW_016808923.1:200789-207345 GCF_001698545.2 Rhinopithecus bieti | reverse complement strand
AAAAAAAAAAAAAAAAAAAAAAAAACGCAAACTGGCTTAATTAAAATGGGAATTATTTCATTTCCTTATAAAATATATTGGTGTTTTATAAATATTGACACATTCATCATAACAACACTTTGAAATAGAGAGTAACATTTACTTTGACTGCTGTGTATATGAGATAAACCTGGATCCTAGAGTCCAAAAATTCTCTTCAATAACCAGTCTCACTGAAGGTCTAGCTGCCTTTCTCTGTGCTGGCTTTACTTTATGCAAAGCACTGGCAAAGCTCCAAGCTATAACCCAGCAGGAAGCAAGGGACGATTTTTCCAGCCATTTCCTGCCAAAGTGGTCTCAGGGAATTTTTCTGACTTGGCCAGGCTTATTAGATCATTTGTCCACCTCTGTGCTATCAGGGTGGCTCAGTGTTGAAAGGAATGGCCATTACTCTTTGGGATGTCAGCTCATTCCTGGAACTTTAGGGTAGAGTCAGCCTATCTGAACCACCCAGACTGGAAGGAAGGGGAGATGGTTTCCAAAGGAAAGGCAGGATTCTATTATCAGAAGGTAGAAGGGACTCAAACCAGGCAGAAAGGACAAATGTACTAAAGCCTAGGCCAAGTGGATGACATTTTCACTTGATGAAATGTTCTGGAACGACCAAGTGGAGGCATCCAGAGATTTAATGCCACCTTCAGCCATCTGCATCAATAGTAGTAGTAATGGCAACAAAATAGTGTTGAGCACAGTTCCCCAAGGCACAGTTCTTCGAGCGCAGTTGTAAAGCACAGTTCCCCAAGGCAAGCATGGTTGGAGCAACATTATACTGCCTGCCCATTCCTGCTGTTTCATTCGTACTTAGGATACAGAAGCAACTCTGGATTGTAAAGGTATATTAGATACCGCCAATCAAAACTGTAGGATACAATAAATATGTTAATTCAAAATGGAATTTAGAAACCAATATTTTTATTTTAGCGATTACTCTACTCATTTAAAACTGGAGTTTCCATAAGTTTAATGTTTGGGCATATAGAGCTGTCATTCAGCTCATACAATGAGTCTTTGGCTGGGGGAGGCACTCATTAAAACAAGAAAAAACTGGATTATGTTGGTAGAACATCATTGCTTTCTTAGTGTTCTGAAAAATCAATATAGGGCTATTAGAAATTGAATTATGAGAACAGATATATTAAAGGTGGGAAAAATCTTCTTTTACACTTCATTACATAAGCAACTAATGTTTTTTATGAAAGCCTTAGGCATAGCTATAGATCATTCTACAAAGTGGATTCTTGAAATATTTTATCCCTTTGGCTGCCACTGTAAATTTTTTGATGGTCTATTTATCCTAAGTATTTGTTTATGCCGATATTTTGATTTGATCTGGAAGTCACTAAAGCAAATATTTTCTTTCTTCTTAAGTTATAAGGGAGAGTAAGGGTCTGGACAGCTGCTTATTAATTGCTGAATGCTGAAGGTAAAGTATTTTATTCATTAAAACATGATAAAGTGTCCAAACTGGGTCAGCAGAAAACTATAACCCTTATCTCAACAACAAAGAACCAACCAAGATGCCCACTTCCACTTACTGCAAGCTCCTAAGGTCCAGAATGAATTTCCACTGACATGATTTTGGAGGTGAAATACATTGACTTGGAATAGGGGACAGATAGATAAATAGATGTAGATTTCATTAACTTTAAGTATATCATTTTTAGAGGCACAACAGTTGTTTCCATTAGTAAAATAACTTGAGCAGTTTCCTATATTTTAGGAAAGAAAGTTGAGCTATTTAACCATAAGAATAACAAACATTAACAAAATTGCTCTCCTAAAGCTCTCAATTACCTATCTCAGAAATTTTTTTTTTTTTAACTGTGTAGTGGTTAAAGCCATACTGCATGGAGATCAATTCTGAAATATTAACTGTGAAACAGATGAGTTGCATAAATTCCCTGCCCCTTCATTTCCTTGTAAATTGTAATACGGGGAAAAACCTGGTAACCACTTCCTTGGGTGTTTGTAAGGATTAAGTGCATTTTATATATACGTTAAGGACTTTGAACATTGCCTTTTACATCAAAGAGTTATTTGTCATAACTATGTTCCCTCAGCATCTTGTAAATAGGTAAAATGTTTCAGCTATACATTGAACAGAATGCTGAAGAAAGAAGCACATATCTGCTAAGGTATTTTCCTTGGACTAAACTTAAAATAACTTAAATAATACCTTAATGTTTCCTGCACTTAGTAATTTTTCTCCATTAAGTAGTTATGCAGGTGTACATCCATCATTAGAAAATTGAAGTCATATTTTTGATGTTAAAGGAACTGCTGTGATATTTCTGAGCCACTGATTATTTCAAGAAAACAAAGTATTTCCAACTAAGAAGCTCAGAAAAATTAAATAACAAGTTCTCAATTACCAATGAGTTAGTCATATATTTTACAAATGAGATTATCTTTCATTTCTTACTTTCTTTTTAAAACAAATAAATTTTCCTTCAAATTTCTCTCTCTGTGTGTGTGTGTGTGTGTGTGTGTGTTTCCCATATGACAGTACTGATGATCAATAGGGGAAAAACAAAATGTAAATTCAGAAATTTGGTCACTTATACATCTTTTGTCATAATCAAGATGAGCCATCTTTACTTTTATTCACATATTGCAGTTAAAATTGCTGAAATTGGAATCAGAAAATATCCAGTAATTATACAAGACACCAAAAAATTCATTCTGTTTCCTTCTAAGAAAAAAGAAAAAATGCTAAAACTAAAATTGTGTATTACAGGCATTTGTTTAGCCAAAGTTCATTTCCATGTACAATAATTTTTTCCTCAGGTCACTCAGCTTAGGTAATACAGAAAAAGTAAATTCTATCATATTTATAAAAATTGTGTGTGGTGTTTAATATGTATTGGTGTTTTACTTCTTTGGTACCGCTAAATATCAAAGGCGATAACAATGTCATACTACGAGTAATTACTGAGGTGGAAATTCCTACCCTGGAGCAGAATATAGGCAGATCTTTTTTTGTTGCACTTTACTTAATTGGTTTGTAGACACTGTATTGTTTACAAATTGAGGATTTGTGATAACCTGGTATTGAACAAGTCTATCGACGCCATTTTTACCACAACGTGTGTTCATTTTGTGTCCCAGTGTCACATTTTGGTAACTTGCAACATTTCTAACTTTTACATTATTATTATATCTGTTATGATAATCTGTGATCAGTAATCCTTGATGTTACTATTGTAATCGTTTTTGGGCTTCACGAACTGCACTCAAATAAGACAGTTAATTGATAAATGTCATGGCTATTCAAACTGGCCCTTCACCGTCTCTACCTCTCCTTTGGCCTCTCTATTTCCTGAGACATGGTGATAGTACAATTGGGCCAATTAATAATCCTATAAGGGCTTCCAAATGTTCAAGGAAAAGACACGGTTGTGTATCTCTCACCTTAAAACAAAAGCTAGAAATGATTAAACTTAACGATGAATGCATATCAAAAACCAGGATGGGCCAAAACCTATGCCCCTTGTGCTAGAATTAGGGAAACACAACAGCATCAAAAGAACAAAATAAAGAACAAGTAACTGGTTCCAAAATACGGAGATCTATAAATTGTCTAACAAAGAATTCAAAATAACCATCTTATACTAGCTCAATGAGTTCCAATAACACACAGAGAGACAACTAAAAATAATCAGGAAAGCAATATTTGAACAAAATTAGAAGCTCAACAAAGAGAAAGAACCCCCCATAAAGAGCCAAACAGAAACTCTGGAGCTGAAGTATGACTAAAGTGAAAAGTCTCCTAGAGAGTTTCAAGAGCAGACTGCATAAAGCAGAATGTAGAATCGGTTAACTCAAAAACAGATCGTTTGTCATTACCCAGCCAGAAGAACAACAAACAAACAAACAAATAAATAATAAGAAAGACTATGGGACTTATGGGCGCTATCCAGCAGACCAGAACGTTATAAAACAGACACACAAAAAAACTTTTAACAAGTTTAAAAACATGGAAAGAACATTAAGTATATTTTCTGACCATAGTGGAATGAAATTAGAAATCAGTAACATGAAGAAGTTTTAAAAAATTCACAAGTACGTAAAAATTAAGCAACAAAGCCTTGAACAACAAGTGAGTAAAAGAATGAACAAAAAGGAAAATGAAAATATCTTGAGGTAAATAAAAATGGAAACAGGACATGCCAAAAGTTATAATATTCAGCAAAAGCAAATCTAAGATGAAAGTTTATAGTGTAAATACCTGCATTAAGAAAAAACAAAGATCTCAAAAAGCAATCTAAAGTTACACTTCAAGAAATGAAGTAGCAAAGATTAGAGCAGAAATAAATGTAACAAAGACCTGAAAATAGTCTTGTAGTCTTACTAATAGAAAAAAACAATAAAACTACGAGTTAGTGTTTTGAGAAGGTAAACTAAGTTGACAAATTTTTAGCTAGACTAAAAATGAGAGAGGACTCAAATAAACAAAATTATAAATAGAGACATTACAACTGATATCACAAAAAATATACAGAATCATAACAGCCTATTATGAACAATTATACACCAAAAATTGAATAACCTAGAAAAAAAAGGATGAATTCCAAGAAACATACAAACTATAAAGACTAAATTATAAGGAAATAGAGAATCTGAATGGGTCAACAACAAGTAAAAAGTTTGAATCACTTATCATAAATCTCTCGACAAAGAGAAGCCCCAGAACCAGATACCTTCACTGGTAAATTCTACCAAAGTTTAAAAAAGAGTAATACCAATCCTTCTCAAAACTCTGCAAAAAATTGAAGAGGATAAAATAATTCCCAACTCATTTTATGAGATCAGCATTAGTCGGATGCCAAAGCAAAAAAGAACACATAAGAAAAAAAAAATTCACGCCAATATTTCTAATAAACATAAATGCAAAAAATCTCCAGAAAATATTAGCAAACTGAACTCAACAACACAGTAAAATAATCATACATTATACTTAAGTGGATTTTTCCCTAAAATGCAAGGATAGTTCTACACATGAAAATCAATAAATGTGATTCTCCACATTAATAGAATGAAAGATAAAAATTATATGATCACCTTAATGGAGGCAGAAAAATCATTTCAGAAAATTCAATACTCTTTCATTACAAAAACTCTCAAATTGGCCAGGTGCAATGGCTCATGCCTATAATCCCAGCACTTTAGGAGGCTGAGGGGGGGATCAAAAAGTCAGGAGTTCGAGATCAGCCTGACCAACATAGTGAAACCCTGTCTCTATTAAAGAAAAATTAACTGGGCATGGTGGCGTGCACCTATAATCCCAGGGTGGAGCAAGAAATTAGGCAGGTAGAATAAACAGGTGTGGCTTTGCATTATGTATTATATTAACTGAACCTACAGGAAACAGCCTTTGCTTATTTCACCTCTTCCACACATTCAACTGCCATTAAAACAGACAATTTTGTGCTTATAGGAACATCGAAAGAAGAGGAGATCTGGGGTAATCCCTAGAACATTGTATGTACTGTTTATTCATCTGTGCTTTTAAAGGGAACACCCAACAGTATATTTTCTTTCAGGTTAATACTGTCTTGTTACATGAATAAGATGGCAAAATGATCATCAGAAACCAAGGTAAATCACAAGGAGTGAGATAGATAATAGGAAAAGATTTTCATGTTCCAAGATGTCAGACTTTCTGTAGAAATTCCCATTTTTGTATGTTCCCTTACTTATTTTTCACTTTCCAATACTCTATTGCTTAAAAACACAGGATTTAATTTTTTTAAATTTTACTTTAATTTCCAAGATACATATGTAGAATGTGTAGGTTTTTTACATAGGTATACATGTGCCATGGTGGTTTACTGCACCTATCAACTTGTCATCTAGGTTTTAAGCCTGGCATGCACTAGGTATTTGTCCTGATGTTCTTCCTCCCCTTGCCCCCCGACCCTCTGACAGGCCCCAGTGTGTGTCGTTCCCTCCCCAAACACAGAATTTTTAAACAAAATTAACGAAAATCATATATTTCCGCACGTTGAGAGCCAAATTTCTTTCTGTGAAGACTATTAATATTGATAAACAGAAGAGCCAGCTTTGCATTTACCATATTTTCAAAGAGGCAGTAAAGATCATTCTTAGAATTTTCCCACCCAAAGTCAATTTAATCTAACATCAGATATGGCTGTGGCCCTCATAGATCTTTTAAGCCTTTAACAATGTATTGTGGCTGGGCATGTTGGCTCACGTCTGTAATACCAGCACTTTGGGAGGCCGAGACAGGTGGATCATGAGGTCAAGAGATCGAGACCATCCTGAACAACATAGTGAAACCCCGTCTCCTCTAAAAAAAAAAAAAAAAAAATCAAAAGAATAAAAATTAGCTGGGCATGGTGGCACATGCCTGTAATCCCAGCTACTCAGGAGGCTGAGGCAGGAAAATCATTTGAACCAAGGAGTCGGAAGTTGCAGTGAGCCGAAATTATGCCACTGCACTCTAGCCTGGCGACAGAGCGAGACTCCAGCTCCAAAAAAAAAAAAAAAAAAAAAA
>NW_016808923.1:136414-200373 GCF_001698545.2 Rhinopithecus bieti | reverse complement strand
ACTTAAAAATTACTGGGACTTCCATCTCTCTCCCTGGCCTTGAATATTTTCTTCCATTCACCTATGATTAGTTCATCCCACTTTTATTTTGGAAGCCCCTGGGAAATAGATGGCAAAGATGACAAATTAAGGGGTATATGTCATGAATGTAAACTTGAAGCCTTTGCAAGCCCCCCCCACCCTGGCCCCCAGTAATAGGCCAGCTCAAGTGGCTAGGCATACAGTTTGGAGTCAAACTCCTAAGAGGACTCTGCTCCCAGTCCTCCAGCAGCTTGCCCATTGCTAAGCTGTATTTTCAATTCGGTTAGGCCAAATACATAGTCATTGAGAACTGATTACTTCCTCCTCAACTTACCCTGCCCTGTGGCACACAAGTGTCTTCATTCCTGGAATATTTCTACTGTGCTGAAATAGTCCTTCCTCATCTTCCTCATTTCAACAAGGCATTTAGGTGTCATTGTTAATTTACAGTGTTAGAAAAAAAAATTCTTAAATTTGGAAATAAGCTACTGCATAACTTTTTAGAGCCATACTAAAGTATTATCTAACATGCCCACGTAAATTGAATCTCTCTCCAGGGGGTATAATTCTGTTTGATTTTCTATTTATTAGTGATCATATTCAGCCTCTGTAAAGTTAGCTGTTAAGTTATAGAGGACTGATCATTACAAACTGCTTTTATTCACTAGTGATTCAAGTTAATTCTGTGCCATAGAAAAGATAACTTCAACTCTCACAATTTTATTATCCTGTAGGATGTGAATCAGTTTTTATCTAGCTTTGCAATTTTCTTCCAGTATTCTTTTATCCACTGATTATTATCTCTATATATCTTATATCTACATGCTCACACATACACACAGACACATCTCCTCTCTTCCTTTGAACCAATTTTCATCATCCCTCTAGTCTCCTCATTAGTGGGTTGATTAAATCTTTGACACTTTCTCACTATATATCAGAATCATGATTTTGACTTAAAAAAAAAACTGTATATTTGATAATAACAAGAATCTATAACTTGAGTTTCTTATCGTTTCTGGGGATTTAACATCTCTCTCCTCTTACTATTCTTTAGGATTTCCTCTCTACTCGCTGAGGCTAAATTCCATCCCTGTTCCCAGGAATATCATTTGGTTCCACGTTCAAGGCGACTACATTTTATTTATAATAAAATCTAAAATAGTATACCATTCCCAAGAAAACATGTATAAGTTAGGGAGTGAATGAGAGATCCTACTTTAACACTGAAGAAATCAAGATCTCATCACAGTTAAAAGTATCACCCAATATATAGCCTAATGTTCACTTACAAAGAAATTACAGTATACTTGGAGTGGCAAGATACACACAAAACTTCTAGTAAAATCAGATAACAAAAACATAGTATGAGAAACAACATTTACACAGCTAAACCAATATCCTAAATGGATGCAGAAACATAATTTAAGACAGGTATAGCATATGAGAAGGTACTGTTACTATTGTCTTTGATACACTTTCCTTCTGGTGGACATACCTTGATATCCCACTGAGGAACTACTTTGTCTTCCACTCTCAGTCTACGTGCTTTCTGAAATGCCGGATTTACTCCAGCCACGTGACTTGGGTCTAGCCAATCAGACAATCACATTCCCCTGATCACAGTGATTGACTCAGGGATAGACTGGGACCTTACTGGAAAAAAGAAGCATTTTACCAGTAAATTCATTAGAGAAAATTCAAGATAATATGGGGCCTGAGGTCACATCCTGCAGCTACGTGGAACCTGAGAATGGAGCCAGCACTAGAGGTAGAACCAAGAAAACAGTGTTTGGTGACTGACAATGCTTGGGTCCTAGTTAAATAGCTAATAAGCTAATAAGCTGTTTAATTGACTATTACGGTTTTATAATTTGTCTCAGCTTCATATGAGATAAAGTGTAAAACTGAAATAGTCAATTAAATAGCTAATTAATTACCTTTTCTCATGAGACTAGTATTAGGTTAGGGTTCTGACCCTTGAAACAGAAAACTAATGACTGATGGAGTCAAAAAAGCTGGAAACAGTGATTAAAAGAGCTTCACAAGGGAAAAAAGTATCCTCAAGCAGGGATAAGATGCCAGTTTGTTAGTTCTGACATCATTTCTAAATTTCCCATACATTTTCAGAAGAAAAAAAAAATAAGGCTCATTCTACCATGGTTCTCAGGAAGGCTTGGACTTCTAAAGCTCTTTTCAAAAAGTAATGCAATTTAGAATAATATCAGATTTCCTGAGCTTAGCATTTCACTTAAAACTTATAAATAAAACCATTTGTTATTTAAAAGAATTATCAAAAATAAATAAACACCATGGAAAACCTTACTGTGTTCAAATACAATGTTGGCAAGCCTACAGAATTTGCATGGGCAAAGTTAGGTGTGGTCATGCTACAAAATGTGACAGTGCAAAATTACCTTGCTCCAAATGTCAATTCCCATCCCTGTCTTCTTTCTTCCCTCCTTTCCTCAAAAAATGCTTTGAGTACTTAAATGAGAGTCAGCAATTTAATCAGAAACTATGGATTAAATGAAAAGCAAGCAGACACACTCCTCTGACCTCATGGGGCTTCCAGTCTAATGAGAGAGTCAGACAATAACTAATAATCTCTCTCTCTCTCTCTCTCTCTCTCTCTCTCTCTCATGTCTCTCTGTCAAAGTATTACAGGTTGGTTATGTTGTCCTGCTAGCACACAGAGAAACAATAGTTTATGAGATAATACTTCTTAGCTGTAACCCACTCACACTTTCTATTTCATTCTATTTCCCTTTAAAAAAAATTCTGATCATAACTCTCTAAATCTATTTCATAATCTACTTCCATGGTGGTATTTGACTTACTCAGAAAAGTCAGAGAAGACTTCTCTAAGGAAGTGGTGATTGAGTTGAGGTAGAGAAAAAAATGAGTAGGAGTTAATTAAGAGAAAGAAGGAACAGCTAAACAGGATACAGCAAGTGTAAAACTTGGGCACAGGAGGAAGTAGATGTGTACCTGAGACTGAAGAAAGGCCAGTTTGTGGCAGCAGTGCAGACAGCAAAGAGGAGCCTGGTGCCTGATGAGAATGAGAGACAGGATGGCCAAAGCCAGACAGGGTCTGGCAAGACATGTTAAGAATAGTTGTCTGAAAACAATGAGATAATATTGAAGATTATGTGTGTTAATTGTGCCAAAAAACAGGTGTAAAAATAGTTGCAGACGGAAAAGTTAGAGGGCTATCGAATTAATCCAGGAAAGGGAAAACTATACCCTGGGTTTCAGTATATGGCTGTGGTTATGAAAAGAACTGTGTTCTCAACATTAAAATTTAATTCCTATTATAACCCAACAGAATGACTTATAATACCGATTGCCCAATTCATGTCATTCTCTACATGTTCAATCACCTAGGAAACCTGATTGAAATTGATTCCTGGACACTGATCTTGAAGATTTTGATACATTGGGTCTGTGGCGGAGCTCTGGTATATGTATGTATTTTACAGCTCCATGGGGATTCTGATATGCAAGAGGAATAGGAAACTACTAGGGGGATGATTTCCTTCTTTTTTACTATATTCATTTCCCCAAGTGACCTAACCCAATTCTTTGTAAATACTGTCCATGTGATAGTGACTCTCAAGTTTATATAATGTAAGCCCAAACCTCTCAGTTGAATTATACATTTTTACATCCAACTGTTTATATCTTTAATTGGATAATCTAATAGAAATGTCTAACACTAACATGACCAAAATAAAATTTCAATCTAATCCTCTTTCCCTTGAGTTTCCCTATCACAGTTATGGCAAATTCATGCTTCCACTTAGGCTAATCTCAGAGTCATCCTTACTAAATCATGCATGTTGTGCTTCACACCCAATTCACCAGTAAGTCCTGTTAGCTACACTGTTCAAAGACAACCCCAACTGTAAAACTTCTCACCAGCTCTATGGTTCCCACTCTAGACTGAGGCAACACCATCTTGCAACTGAATTGTTTTAACAGTTCCCTGCTCTCTCGCTCTCTCCTTTTTTCCTTTTCTCTCTCTCTTTTTTTTTTTTTTTTTTTTTTTTTTTTTGGGACACAGTCTCTCTCTGTCACCCAGGATGCAGTGCAGTGATGCGATCTCGGCCCACTGCAACGTTCACCCCCCAGGGTTCAAGTGATTCTCATGCCTCAGCCTCCTGAGTAGCTGGGACTACAGGCATGGGCCAGCACATTTGGCTGATTTTTGTATTTTTAGTAGAGGTGGGGTTTCGCCATGTTGCTAGGCTGGTCTCAAACTCCTGACCTCAGGCGATCAGCCCGCCTCAGTCTCCAAAAGTGATGGGATTATAGGCATGCACCTCCGTACCCGGACTACTCTGCCCTCTCTTTATCTTTCTCTGCTTTCCTTTATTCTATTTTTCACACAGCATATGAAACACTTTCAAAAGGAAGAAAGATCATTTTACTCTTTTGTTAAAATCCGCAAAATGGCATTTTAAGTCACTTAAAGAAAACTCAAAGTTCTCATCACACCCTGCAAGGCACAAACCCTCCAATATTACAGCCCCTGACTACTTGTTAATACAGCTCAGTCATACTGTGACTTAAATATACCAAGCAAACTCCTACCTTGGAATATTTGAACCTGTTTTTCTCTATTCCTGGAGAATTTTTTTTCCAGAGCTGCATAGTTTTTCCTTTACTTCTTTCAGAGTTTTGCTCAAATATCATTGTGTTGGAGGCTTTCTCAGACCACTGTATATAAAATACATATGTAAACATATACATACACACACCATCTTTTTTTCTTATTTGTCAGTTGTCAGCCACAATAAAATAATTACTCAAGAGAAAACCTTTGATTGGCTTATTGCTATATCTTCAGTGCTGTCAGCATTGCTTGGTATTAGTAGAAACTCAAACAAAAATATTTGAGGAATGAATGAATGGTCTACAGACAAAGGAGATGGTGGACAAGCTTGGCACAGAGAACCAGGTGTGTAGCAGGATGCTGTGAAGTGCACAATGACTTCTCTGACATATCTGCTTGTCGCCTTCTTGGTAGGTGAAGCTGTGGACATGCAAAGTCAACCTTAGAAGAAGCAATGAAGAATGGCAGGCAGTGGTTACCTATATGGGCTTTGCAGTCAGATGGCCTGGTTTTAAACTCCAGCTCCATCGATTTCCTGTGTGACTTCAGCCAAATCACTCAACCTTTCTTAAACTATATAATCTTATCTAGAAAAATGGGCAAAAATAGTTGTTGGGAGGATTAGATAGAGATAATTCATAAAACACACTTGGAACAAAATAGTTGTCATGAAATATTAGTTGTTTATTATATGTGATAAGGTGTAGCGGGTGAGGGTAGACATATGAAAGAAAAAGAAAAAAAATGAGATTTAGAAAACCCAAGACATTGAGCTTATTCTTCCACAAATGTTTAGATAAGGAAGATCTTTCTTGTCTGTTAAAATACTTACTTAGAGTAAGGGGTAAGTAGAATAACAACAATCACAATCTTCTTAGTGTTGACCTAGCTAGACCTTTATATTTCATGAACAGAGGTAAGATGAATCAGATGAAATGCCAAATGAAAAGAGGAAGACAGTTGAGTAAAACAAAAATGTGTGATATAGCAGAGGGATTAGGCGTCAAGTTATACCACGATGCCTGTTTAGTCTTTTATGCCATTCAATGTTGTGTGTCTCCCAGCAGGATAACTAACAATGGTTCAGAACAAGTTTACTCAACATCAGCAATGATTGCCAGAGGGAAGCAACTCACTTTAGTCAACATGACCAACAAATGATGAAGAAAGGCACAAGTGAGAAATCTCTTTACAACCCTGGCATTTGGTGAGACACAACAAATGAATTATAGCATTTTGTAGATATCGAATGATATTTTTACATTCACTCACAATACTTGGAGTGAAGAGATCAAAAACTCTGTTGGAACAAATTGTAATGCATTTTCTCTCTTGTTTCTATTTTTTCCCCACCTCTCTAACGTACTTACATACTTTTAATAGGTTGGTAAATCTCCGAAATATTAGCTCACATCCAATCATACTATTTAGAGAGCTTCTATGATTTATAAACATGCCTGAATGGAATTGGAGCCAATTCACAATTTCAGTATTTACCAAAACGTTAAATGCTATGATTTGTATCATAGGTATCAACAGAACTAAAGTAGCCAGATTAGTAAAACTTTTTTGAGAAATGGCTGATCTCAGTGCTGGAAATGCGTAGTTGGGCATTAATATTGTTTTTATTGGAGATCTCTTATTTGGCACTCTAACACCTCATACTGCTAAATCAACAGGCAGCTCATTTTTACCTCTGTCATTAAGTATCAGGGCTTTTCCATGAGCCTCAATGTTAGATGCATTGACCAGTAACACATGAATCTTTAAGTCAGACACTGAAGCAGATCAGTGTCATGGTTAAACATGAAGCAAACATTTCACTGTAATATTCAAGGTTTACATCTTATCTGATATGGGACTCTAGGGAAAGATTCTGCTCAGAAAGAGAAAAGAAGGGTGGAGCAAAGATCTTGGAAAGGCTCCCTCTATGTTCATCCACAGAGAAAAAGGCCTAACCCAACTTCCTGTTGTGGATGGCAACTGTGGTGTAAACAAAAGTACTATCTAGCAATCAGCTAGGGCTCTAGCAGGAGGAGATCCAGCACCAGACTTGCAGCAGAGTGGATTCGCTCCCCTGAGAGGCCGTTTGGTGATAAAATCAGGAGAAAGAATGAAATGAATGAGGTTTCTCTGAGAATAAATGAGGAGAACAAGCCTCTGGGGCTGTTTAATCCTAAACACAAGGCAGTGTTGACCTAGACACTGAAGCAAGGAATGGTGATGAAAGGGCAGGACGGATGCAAGGACGGAACACACTACTGCAGCGGGTGATCTCCAGGTTGTGTGGTCCTGGGTTCTGATGAGTCAGACATAACTGGGGTAACTTGCTTTCAGCCACCTGGAAACTAAGGCATTAGGAAACGGTGAGAATATAAATTCATGTGTCATTTCTAGGAAATAACTGACTTTTTAACTTAATAACATCTCGCATACCAAAAGTCCACCTAGCTTCTTATAGTCTTTAAAATGTGCTAGGTTTAAGATTTTGTGTATTTTGGACTCATATGATGATTTAGGCATAGAGGAGAAGAGAAGAGCCAAACATATCCCCATCTCAGACATCACTGTTCCTAGATAGAATCAGTGGTGGCAATCCTTCCCATGACTGTCAAACTGTGAACTAAAGAGTTTTACAAACTAAGAAGACTAAAGGATCCATATTGGTCCCTCCTGTATCAGCTTGCCTTGACAATAGCTCTTAGAGATTGGGACAACTCTACACCACCTTTCTTCCTGCGCAGAGCACTCAGATGAATGCTTACTTTTTGAAAGAGAGTGAGGCCTAGAAGGTTTTGTGGGAACTGTCCAAGGTGGCAAAGGAGGAAGATACCTTGGAATTAATCTGCAAGGCAGCACCTACTGTCACCAATTTAAAAAACAAACCAAAAAGCAGAACTTTTATCTAAAAAGCTCTAGCCTCTTCATTCCAGGAAGACTTCTCTGAAGGTTGAACTGTAGCTGTGGAACTAGGGATTCGATAGGTCTCAATGTTCATGATAAATCAAAGGAGGATAAATCATCCTGGAGAAAGAAGCAGAAGTGGTTGAAAGAAAAGGAGATTGATGAAAATCTGTTGATGAGATCTTACTAGGTCATTCACTGCTGTGTAAAGCCTTTTATTTGGTCTTGGTTAGATCTTTCTTCTGTTCCCTCCAGCAATAACTTGAACCTTTCCTAGTCTGATTCCTCAAGTATTGCCTCTTCCCATCCCTCTCCCTCTCCTTCTCTATCTCCTCTTTTCTCTCTCTTTCTCACTCTCTGGTAGAAACTTTCTCAATTCATGTTTTCCTGTCTTCAGACTCTTCATTTGCACCTGGCTTTCTCTATTTTCATTTTATTCATTCAAATACTCAATTTTTGTTTACTGAGAACCTTCGTTGTGCTAAATGATCAAGATACATGATGAACAGGGCAGTACAAGACCTTCTCCTCTTGGGAGTCTCCTCATTTTTTAGTGAGAGAGGTAAAAACAAAACAAGCAAAGATATAACATATCTTTCTCCCCTGTCACTTTGGTGGAGACTGTGGTAGATGCTAACAAAGAGGCAGAGTAGGTTGGGCGCAGTGGCTCATGCCTGTAACACCAGGACTTTGGGAGGCCGAGGTGGGCGGATCACGAGGTCAGGATATCGAGACCATCCTGGCTAACGTGGTGAAACCCCGTCTCTACTAAAAATGCAAAAAAATTAACCGGGTATGGTGGCAGGCACCAGTAGTCCCAGCTTCTCGGGAAGCTGAGGCAGGGGAATGGCGTGAACTCAGGAGGCAGAGCTTGCAGTGAGCCGAGATTGCACCACTGCACTCCAGCCTGGGTGACAGAACAAGACTCTGTCTCAAGAAAAACAAAAAAAGAAAATAGGAGGCAGAGTAACTTCATGACTTGGTCAAAACGGAACTTGGCTGGGAATGCTTACATTAGAACAATGGTCACTGAGAAGGTGACATTGTAAGCTGACACTGGAAGGATAAAAATGACATAAGCCTGAAGAGACTAGAGAGTTGGGTTCCAGGCAGAACACACAGGAGGGTAAAAGTCAGAAGCAGGAAAGAGTGTGCTGTGTTTTCATAACTAAGAGTAGCTGCTGATGGCTGGATCTTAGAAAAGGGAACATGGCATGAGTGAGGTCAGAGAGGTTGGCAGGGACGAGGTCATAAAGAAATTTCTGGGCCAACATGAAGCATTTATGACTTACTTGTTTTCAGTAGAAAGCCATTTTAATCATTCCCCAAACTTACACCTGTTAGCAGTCACTCCCTATTCTTCCCTTGCCAAGGTCCTGGAAACAACTAATGTTTCAGTCCTATTGCTTGCCTATTGTGAATATTTTATATAAGAGAAATCATTCAAGACATAGTTTTTTTTTTTTACTTAGCATAATGCCTAGCTTCTTTTACTTAGCATAATGTTTTCCCTATGCATAAGAAAATTAGTATAGGTTCATTCATGTTGTAGCATAAATCAGTACTTTTTACGCTAGATGATATTCCATTACATGAATATAACACAGTTTGTTTACCCATTCATCAGTTGATGAACATTTGGGTTGTTTCTACTTCGGGTTATTACAACTAATGCTACTATGAGCATTTGTAAACAAGTTTTTGTGTGGGCATGTATTTGCACTTCTCTTGGTTATATATCAAAGAGTGAGGTTATGGGATCATATAGAAACTCTATGTTTAACATTTTAAAGGACTATTAACTGTTTTCCAAAACTATTGCATTATTTATATTTTCACCAGCAATGTATAAGGGTTCCAATTTCTCCACATCCTTGAAACACTTCATTTTATCTGGCCTTTGGATTATAGCCATCATTGTAGGTATATATTTCATTGTGGTTTTGATTTGAATTTGTCTAAGCACAATGAATAACACATTAGTTAATATTGATGTAACAAATTCATAATCCAGGAAGGGAATTTAAAACTAGTATGAGCTCAAGTTTGATTGACTGGTTGATTCATTGATAGGCCCCAAAGAGCAGAAGACAGCAAATGTGAATGTTAGATTGCCCATTGAATATAAAAAGAAAATATTTAATCACAACTGTAAAATATGTTGTTAACACTGAAATCAACGTTGATGGATGCTTAGAGTCAGCTATTGTAATTTGGGGGCAGACTTATGTAACAGGATAATATTTTGAAATACTAACTAATGTGCTTTCCTCCTGGGCGTCCACAGCACCAGAGTCAGCATATTCTACTCAACTTGTCACTCCTGCAGTGCCACATGGCACCTCACCTAAAACCGCTTAATCATCCTTATTCATTTAAATGAGCTCTATGTGTCACCTTTGCTGAGAAATTATATATTTTCTTCTTGTTGTCACCATTAATGCTTAGCAGCATTCAGCATTTTACCCATTGAGTTTTGAGAAGTAATTGTGACTCCCTATTCATGTAAATTTTGCCAGCTTCCTTCCAAAGTATAACTTGTGGGCAACCTCTTTTTCAAAGCCCTGTCTATAGCCCCATGTATATGCAGGCATGTCACAAAGATATTGCAGGTTCGGTTCCAAACCACTGCACTAAAATGATTATTTCAATAAAGGCTGTCATCCAAATGTTTGGGTTTCTGAGTGCATATAAATGTTATATTTACACTATGCTATAGTCTCATAAGCATGCAATAGCATTGTGTCTATTGAAAACAATGTACATACCTTTATTTATTTTTTTAAGAAAGACCAGGTCTCACTATGTTTCCCAAGTTGGAGCACAGTGGCTATTCACAGGCATGATCCCACTACTAATCAGAATGGGAGTTTTGACCTGCTCTGTTTCTGACCTGGGTCAGTTCACCCCTCCTTAGGCAACCTGATGGTCCTCTTCTCCCACGAAGTCACCATATTGAAGCTGAACTTAGTGTGGATGCCCAATTGGCATAGTGCACTACAACCCAGAATTCCTGAACTCAAGTGATCCTCCTTCCTCAGCCTTCTGAGTAGCTGGGACTACAGGAACATGCCAAGCACATATCTTAATTTAAAAATACTTTATTGCTAAAAAAAAAATGTAAAGGTTCATCTGAGATTCCAGAGTCATAATCTTTTTGCTGGTAAGGGGTCTTACCTGGATATTGATGGTTGCTGATTGATCAGGGAGGTGGTTTAGGTGGCTGTAGCAATTTCTTGAAATAAGATGATGAAGTGCCATATTGATTGACTTTTTTTCATAAAAAAATGTTCTGCAGTGTGTCATAGTGTTTGATAGCATTTTACTCACAGTGGAGCTTCTTTCAAAATCAGAATTAACCCTCTCAAACCCAGTCACTGCTTTATCAACTCAGTTATGTAATATTCTAAATCATTGGTCATTTTATCAATTTTCACAGTATCTCCACTAAGGGTAGATTCCACTAAAGAAACCACTTTCTTTACTCGTCTGTGAGAAGCAACTCCTCATTCATTCAACTTTTTTTTACTTTTTAAATATTTTTTATTAACTTAAGTTCTAGGGTAGCATGTGCATAACGTAGCAGGTTTGTTACATAGTATAGCTTATGCCATGTTGGTGTGGCTGCACCATCAACTCGTCAGCACCCTATCAATTTCATCATTTATATAATGTTACTCCCAGCAATCCCTCCCTCCTCCCCCTCCACATGATAGGCCAGTGTGTTTCCCCCTCGAGTCCAAAGTGACTCATTGTTCAGTTCCCACCTATGAGTGAGACATCGGTGTTTGTTTTCTCTTCTGTGATAGTGCTAAGAAATGATGGTTTCCAGCGCATCCCATGTCGCCCTACAACATGTCCCTATCATCCATGTCCCTACAAAGGAGCAAACTCATCCTTTTATGGCTGCATAGGATCCATGGTGTATAATGTGCCACATTTTTCTTAATCCAGTCTGTCACAGATGACATTTGGTGATTCCAAGTCTTGCTACTGTGAATAGGCCAATAAACATACGACGTGTCATGTTCTTTGTAGCAATAAATTTATAATCCTTTGGTGATATACCCATAGTGGGATGGCGGTGCATATGGACATCTAGTCTAGATCCCTGAGGAATGCCAATACTGTTTCCATAATGGTGAACTAGTAAGTCGACCAACAGTGTAAAAGTGCCTTATTTCCTCCCACATCCTCTCCAACACCGTTTTTCCTGACTTCGTAAGGATTGCCATTCTAACGTGTGAGATGTATTCCATTGGGTTTGATTTGCATTTCTCTGATGGCGAGTGAATGATGAAGCATGTTTTTCATGTGTGCTGTTGGCTGTATGAAATGTCGTTCTTTGTTGAGAAAATGTCTGTTCCATATCCTTTGCCCCACTTTCAGGATTAAGACCACATATCCAGGGTTCACTTTCTAATTCTAAGTTCCTTGCTATTTCCACCACAATCTGCAGTTACTGCCTCCATTGGAAATCTTGAACACTTTCAAAGTCAGCCATGAATGTGTGGAATTTGGAATAAACTCCTTCATACTATTCCTGTTAAGGTTGATATTTGTGACCTCTTCCCATGAATCTCAAATGCTCTATGGCATCTAGATTGTGTTGAATCTTCACCAGAAGGATGTTAAACGTACTTGTTCACGATCTACCAGAGGATCACCATGGCAGCTATAGCTTGCAAATATGTATTTTTAGATTAAAAGACCTGGAAGAGAAATTACTACTTAAGCCGTGGACTGGCAGAATGAATATTGTTAGACAGGCATAAAACAATATTAATCTGCTTGTATATCTCCTCAAAATCTCTTCCATTTGGACTGGTTGCATTGCCACGTTTAGCAGTAAATTTTGAGAGGAAATGTTTTTTTTCCTGCAAGTGAGACTCAATGAGTGGCCTTAAACATGTCAGTAATTATCTGGTAAAGCAGATATGTCTTGCCCAGGTTCATTGTTCCACTTATAGAACACAAGCAGATAGCGTAATTTAGCATATTCTTGTTTAAGGTGCCTTAGGATTTTCCTAAAGGTGAGCATTGACTTTAGCTACAGTGCACCAGCGCATTGAGCCCTAATAAAAAACCTAGTTTTAAACCTTTTGAAGCCAGGCATTGACTTCTCCCTAGCTAATAAAAGTCCTAGATGACATCTTCCAAAAAGGCTTTTTCTCTATATGAAATGCGTGTTTATGTAACCAGTGTTTATCAATTATTTAGAATTTCTGAAAATTTAATTGGTACTTTCACAGTCAGCACTTCCCCCCCCCCCCCTTATTTTCACCTTGGACTTCATGTTGTATGGGAGAAGGGCTTCTCTCCCTAAACCTCATAACCACCCTCTACTCATCTCCAACTTTCTTTTTTTAGCTTCCCCTCAGCCTTCATTTGTATCAACTTTCTCAAAGAGAATTAGTCTGGTTCTGGATTAGGCCTTGTGGTAAGAGAAACTGTGACTGATTGATCCTATCCAGACCAACTAAAAACTTTCCTCGATAGCAGCCATAAACGGCTTTATGCTTTTCTTATGCTTGCTGCTGTGTATTGTAGTGAATAACAGACTCGATTGCTTCCAGACTTTTTTTTTTTTTTTTTTTTTTTTTTTTTTTTTTGCATTCACAACTTGGCTAACTGTTTGGTGCAAGAGACATAGCTTCTGACCTCTCTCAGCCTCAAGTTTTAAATTTAACATAAGAGATATGTGACCCTTCCTTTCATTTGAACACTTTGAGGCCATTGTAGGGTTATTAATTGGTCTAATTTCAATATTACTATATCTCAGAGAATAAGGAGGCCCAAAGAGAAGGAGGCAGATGAAGGAATGACCAGTCAGCTGAGCATTGAAAACACACACATACATTTATCCATTAAGTTCACCCTCATAATTGAACACAGTTGTGGCATATCAAAACATTTACAGTGTAGCAACAATGACCACTGGTCACAGAGAACCACAACAGAAATAATTACAATAACAAATTTTGAAACATTGCAAGATTTACCAAAATGTGACACAGAGACAAAGTGAGCAAATGCTGTTGGAAAAATGATCTCAATATACCTGCTCAATGCAGGGTTGCCACTGTTGTGGGAAGTCAGGGACACTAAACAGAGGGGCCAGCTGAAGCCATGGCAGAAGAACTTAAATTATGAAGATTTCATAGATATTCATTAGTTCCCCAAATTAATACTTTTAAAATTTCCTATGCCTGTCTTTACTGCAATCTCTGAAGATAAATTGTGAAGATTCATGAACACTTATCACTTCCACAATCAATACCCTTGTGATTTCCTATTCCTGTCTTGTCTTTAATCTCTAAATCCCGTCATAGTCTTTGTAAACTGAGGAGGATGATCAAGACCCTGTGATGATTGTGTTAACGTCACAAATTGTTTGTAGAGCATGTGTGTGTGAACAATATCAAATCTGGGCACCTTTAAAAAAGAACAGGATAACAGCAATTCTCAGGGAACAAGGGAGATAAGACTTGGAGCCTGAGTGCGCTGGTGAGCCAGGCAGAACAGAGCCATATTTCTCTTCTTTCAAATGCAAATAGGAGAAATATTGCTGAATTCTTTTTTTCAGCAAGGAACATCCCTGAGAAAGAGAATGTACTTTGAGGGTAAGTCCATGAACGGCCCCCTGAGGGTGATCGTGTTTTATAGTGGATGCCCAAGGGATGAAATAAGCCCCGGTCTCCCGTAGCACTCCCAGGTTTATTAGGAGGAGGAAATTCCCGCCTAATAAATTTTGGTCACACAGGTTGTCTGCTCTCAACCCCTGTCTCCTGATAAGATGTTATCAATGACAATGCATGCCCGAAACTTCATTATTAATTTTAATTTCTCCCCATCCTGTGGTCCTGTGATCTCGCCCTGCCTCCACTTGCTTTGTGATATTTTATTACCTTGTGAAGTATGTGATCTCTCTGACCCACACCCTGTTCATGCACTCGATCCCCTTTTGAAAATCACTAGTAAAATCTTGCTGGTTTTATGGATCGGGGAACATCACAGATCCTGCCAACATCTGATGTCTCCCCCGGACATCCAGTTTTCAATTTCTCTCTCTCATACTCTTTCCCTTTATTTCTCAAACCAGCCGAGACACCTAGGAAATAGAAAAGAACTCATGTAACCATCGGGAGCGGGTTCTCCCAATATGCCACAAAGTTTCAACACATACAAAATGCAATGTCTGTGAAGTGCAATAAGGCTAAGCACAATAAAATAAGGTTTGCCTGTACAATTTCCTCAATATAAAAAGTATAATCTTAAGGGGACAATAGTAGTTATAAAAGGAAATGCTGAACATGTACTTGGTGGTACTAAACAGAAACTAACTGGAGTTCTCCCTGACCATATTAAACTACAAGAGTGATAACACCTCATTTCTACAAGCACATATATGCTAACTTATTATGCTTACAATACCTGTAATAATGCTATAATGTTGTGATTGGCTTGGCTTTGATGTTTGCTTTTATTTTTTTAACATTTGTTTAGGGGCTATGGCTGCCTATAGACATATGCTTCAAAATGGAGATTATCGATGCTCCATTCAATATGATATGATGTTAAAGGAAGTAAGCCATTTTAAAAGCTAAAGATAGAAAGAAAGCATTCAAACGTACCAATGTTACAGCCGTTAACTGATGCACTATCTGATTTCAAGACTTACTATAAAGCTAGATTAATAGGGACATTTGGCGTAAGAAGAGACAAATAGACCAATGAAATCATATAAAGTCTAGAAATAGACACACATGTATACCATCATTGAATTTTGGTAATGGTTCTGAGTAAATTTAATGAGAAAAGTTTTCAAAAATCATGTTATAATAATTGGATAGTTATACTAAAAGGTGAAACAATGTATCGCAATTACTATTTTGGACCATTCATAAAACATTACTTCAATATGGCCTAAATATATGAATGTAAAAGGTAAAAAAAAAAACTTTAAAAAAACTTACAAGAGAATATTTTTCAACCTTGGAGGCAGACAATAATTTATCAGAGAGGACAAACATAAAATATGATTAATCATTTAAAAAACTGATAAGCTTAACTTCATCAGAATTCAAACTTTCTCCTCCTCAAAGACATTCTTAAGAAAATAAAAAGTCAAACTATAGACTAAAAAATCACAAGGGCTGTAGGCGGTGTCTCACACCTGTAATCCCAGCACTCTGGGAGGCTGAGGCAGAGGGATCATGAGGTCAGGAGATTGAGACCATCCTGGCTAACACGGTGAAACCCCATCTCTACTAAAATACAAAAAATTAGCTCGGCGTGCTGGCGGATGCCTGTAGTCCCAGTTACTCAGGAAGCTGAGACAGGAGACTGGCATGAACCCAGGAGGCGGAGCTTGCAGTGAGCCCGGATTGCGCCACTGCACTCCAGCCTGGGTGACAGAGCGATACTCCGTCTCAAAAAAAAAAAAAAAAACTCAGAAAAAAAAAAAAAAAAAAAAAAAAAAAAAAGAGNAAAAAAAAGAGAAAAAAAAAAAGAAAAAAGAAAAAGAATCACAATACATTTATCTATCAATGAAAGGACTTGTATCTAGAATATACAACGAACTCCAAAAAACAAATATAAAATGGCAAAAACTCATTTTACAACAAGATAGACAAAAGATTTTTAAATAGATTTCACAAAGGAAGATTTACAAATGATAATTAACACAAGGAAAAGTTATCAACATTATTAGTAATCATGAAATAATCATTAAAAACCCAATGGGATAGCATCAATAACTGCCACTAGCTAAGAATTTAAAAAAGAGTTATGACGATGATATGGAGAAAACAGAGCACTCTTACTTTGCTAGTGGGAGTATGAAAAGGGAAAACTACTTTTGGTAATAATTTGGTAATTTTCTGTAAAGATTAATATACACATATGATATGGTCCAGCAGTTCTACTCCTAATACTTATCCACAAGAAGTGAAAATAAATAATTTGATTGTTCCTGTGTAAAAAATGATCTCAAAGCTTAGTGGGTTAAAACAATAGCTATTTATTGTTTCAGGATTATCTGGGTTGATAGGGGACTGGACTCATCTCTCTGGATCTTTTGCTCCATGTGGCTGGAGTTGCAGACATCTGAAATGTGACTGGGTTGGAAAGTACAAGAGGGGCCGGGCGCGGTGGCTCAAGCCTGTAATCCCAGCACTTTGGGAGGCCGAGACGGGCGGATCACAAGGTCAGGAGATCGAGACCATCCTGGCTAACACTGTGAAACCCCGTCTCTACTAAAAAATACAAAAAACTAGCCGGGCGAGGTGGCGGGCCCCTGTAGTCCCAGCTACTCGGGAGGCTGAGGCAGGAGAATGGCGTGAACCCGGGAGGCGGAGCTTGCAGTGAGCTGAGATCCGGCCACTGCACTCCAGCCCCGGCGACAGAGTGAGACTCCGTCTCAAAAAAAAAAAAAAAAAAAAGTACAAGAGGATAGCTTACACAGTTGCAGGTTGGTGCTGGCTGTCAGCTGGGAGCCCAGTGAGGCCTATCACCTGGAGTGACTTGGTTCTCTTCCATGTGGCTTCTACACATAGCTCAGGCTTCTCAAAGCATAGAGGCTGGGTTCCAAGAAGAATCATTCCAAAGACCAAGGTGGAAGCTGTAGATCTCTTTTCACAAGTTACACAGCATCAGTTCTGACAAATTCTATTGATCAAAACCGGCTACAGGGCCAGTTTGGATTCAAGGGTATGAAACATAGATGCCACATCTCAATAAGAAGAGTGACAATAATTTTATGGCAATCTTTTCCCTATGACATGCAAAAAGGTATCTATAAAAATGTTTACAGCCACTGCATGATAGCCAAACTATTGACAATGACCCAATCGTCCATCCACAGATGAATGAATAAAGAAACCTGGGTATGCTTCTACAATTGAATACTTCATTTGAGTTATTCAATGAATATTTAATTGAATACAAAGAAGTATATTACTAATATTCACAATAACATGTGTGAATCTCACAGACATTAAGTTGAACAACAACAACAAAAAAAGCCAGGCATAAAANTAACTACAATAGGTATGGTAAATTATTCCTAGATTGTTAACTTACCTGAAAGTGACTTAAGAACAAACTTAAAACTTTTGAGGTAGGTCTAACATCATGAATTCTCTTTTATCTGAAATAATACTTTTAAATGTGCATCAGAAACTCTTCAAAGGTTTTTCAAGCAGTGACAAGGAAGGAAAACAGATGGTTTTGACTGTCCAGGAAGTACATAAATCACACATATACAAATACATTACAATTATTACTATTAAAACAGCAATGATGGCTGGGAGCGGTGGCTCAAGCCTGTAATCTCAGCACTTTGGGAGGCCGAGACGGGTGGATCACGAGGTCAGGAGATCGCGACCATCCTGGCTAACCCGGTGAAACCCCGTCTGTACTAACAAATACAAAAAACTAGCCGGGCAAGGTGGCGGGCGCCTGTAGTCCCAGCTACTCCGGAGGCTGAGGCAGGAGAATGGCGTAAACCCGGGAAGCAGAGCTTGCAGTGTGCTGAGATCCGGCCACTGCACTCCAGCCTGGGCGACAGAGCAAAACTCCTTCTCAAAAATAAAAAAAAAAAATAAAAAATATAAAACAGCAATGATGAGGTTCTACTATATAGTAAATAATAATTGAATATATTGTGAAGTTATGCAAAAGATAATACTCTGCTAAAACAAATACAAGTTGTGATGTTAATAGTGATCAGAAACAATATTTCAAACAAGCATTTTTAAACATAATATTAGAAATCCAGTTTCCATAAAGGACTTTTGTAGTATCATAGAAATGCCTTCTCCAAGTTATTTAAAATATCTGACGTTAAAAAGTGTTTTGCTCACTTAGTCCAGAACAAATTTCTGAAGAAAGCAATGAAGACTTCCTGTTTCTGATAAACTCAAGGCTTTCAGAAACATTCAAAATTTACATTCTCATCTTTTTTTTCCCCATGTATCAACTCCTTTTGTCAACAAAAACTTTTCTGAGGTCTGCACAGTTGTACAATAGATAACTAGCTGCCCCATCCACACAGAAGGTGGGAAAGAAAATCCCAGCTATGATTATTTGGAATTTAGCTCACTATAGACCCAGGCAGGGTTCACTGATTTGCTCCTCCAACAGATATTACCTGAAATGGGCAGCAAGGAAAATTAGATAGTTGGCCAAAGGAAAGAACATTCCTGACGTTTCATAGCAAAAGTGAAGCGACTTTGAAGCAGTGTTACTCCCTGAATGCTGCTGCTGCTTCATTGGACTGCCAGCCCACTTTAGAAGGAGACAGGCAAACTGCATTTACATTGCAACATAAACCAGAGAGTTACTACCTTTTTTCTGTTCTTTTGCATACAAGTAACTGTATCCTCCACTTAAACTCTTATTGCCTTCCTTGTACTGATACCCTCGATATGCTTAACCTGATAACAATGTGCTCACATCCTTAGTTACTGCAATTGTATAGCATTTCTTAAAGGTAATATAAAGAATAGTGGATATTTTAAAAATATAGAACCTTAAAATAACATTTGAAAAGGCCTATGTCAAATACTAAATCACATAATTAAATTTTTCTCTGGTTTGTTGGAAAAGATCAATTTAGAATGGCATACACACAATGTTAACATTCATCACAGTATAACATAATCAGAATTTCCCCTTGTCATTTACATCCTACAATCTCAACGTCATACAAACTATGTTATTTGGTCAATACTTTAGTTGTGTAGTTGTATTTCTTTTAATATAAAATGTCTTTCTGGGTTCTGAATATTCTTCTGAAAGTTCGGATTCCAAAGAAGGAAAATATTAATATCATTCGAACATTCTGTAAGAATGACCAGGAAATAATTTCCCACATAGGAGACAACCAATTCAACATTGTAAAGTTTAGAAAAACAGAGGCGTTAACAACAGTACACAGCCCCATCCTTTCCTCTTTAAGACCTACTTGTAAGGTAAAGAACACCGTAAAGTTCGAAACAAAAAGGTATTATCAATATTCATCAGCAAGTATTCACAGACTGCTCGCTGCTATAGTAAGAAATTATGGGAGGCTATGAGAGAAATGCAGGACATCATCACTGGTTTTAAGGAGTTTATAGTTGACTTTAGGAAGACAAAGGCAAAATTAAGGAATAATTAAACTCTGCCTCATGAGGTAGTTATTACAAGTACACTAGATGTTCAAAGAGCAAAGGTGGAAGGAATACCCTACAAATGACTTTGTCAGAATAAGCCTTTTCAAAGAAGAAAGGACTTTGAATCTACCTGGAAGACAGTGAGGGATTTAGTAAGCAGAGCATGGTTTCAGGTGGGATAAGTTGGAAGCCTCCAGGACCCTTGATATTACTGCAATCTCAAAGACAGGAGTGGAAGGATTGAGGATCTCAACAGCTTAAAATATGGTTGTCAGGAAACACAATAAAATGGTTAGCCAGATTGTGGCGAGCCACTGGGGGTTATTTGCCAGCAATTGAGAAGAAAGTGGTTTGTACTCTGGAAACCATTAAAAATTACTGGGGCAGGTTCTCTGGTGCTTCACTGCCAGTGCTGGATTTTCTACTACTTAACTCATGCTCTACTTACGTTGCCTAGCTGCAAAATGCAAAGAAAATTTCTCTTCTCCAAGAATCAATGTGAGGCTCAAGCAGTAATGAACATGAAAGTGTTTTGGAAGGCAAAAATCATTTATACTGTGTTAGTTTATATTACATTATACCATGGTAGAACGACTAAAAGAGGATTGCTTTACACAGACAGTTAAGCCTTCAGGCTATCAGGATGCTGATATCATTAGATGAATTGTTTTATTTTAGTTGGGAACGAAAATAACAGTTTTCTCTGCCACCTGGACATAGTGCAGGTAAGACAAATGGCTTTTGTTTAAACTGATGATAAAGAAGCAACTACTGTTAAAGTGCTGTGTCTTCAGTAGTTCTTGGTGCTGTCATACTCAACCTCAGAGGACCTTTGGACCATCCACGTTTGTACAAAGCCAACATCCAAGATGCCTGTATAGGAGCCAGACACGGGCAGTGGGCCAGAGTGATTTCCATGGGAAGCCAGTTTACGTGACATATTGCTTCCTGATTAGGTTGGGCAACCCAACAGCCCACTTCTAGTGGGGACTTTCTATCACCTGCTTGTCAGCTACAGAAGTATTGTTTTCTTTTGTGTTCCATAAACAAGCTACAGTGAATTGATTGAGAGTGCAAACCAGGTGAGATATATACATTTATAAGACCTTCAGGAGGAACTGGCAATCTTGTCTCATGATCCATCTCAGATTTCACCATTTGGTGCCAAAAGCAAATTCATATGTTCACTTATGTTTAAAATAGTTTATTTAGAACTAACCTAAACACATACACACACACACACACACACAAAGACACACACAGTTTAAAAGTAAATATTACCTATGTAATCAAACTTTTTTTTTTAAGCAAAGTCCTATCCTATGGTTTATTCCCTGTGGTTAAGTTGAATTTAATGGCCCAAGATTTTTTGAAGCCTTATCACTTCACCAAGGCTTAACTTTTGTCTTTAGATACACTCTAATCTCTAAAATGTTGATATACTAAATCGCAGGCTGTTTTCTACAGATCACCACTCCCCAGAAAATGAAGAATTCCATTTGCCGAGTCAGGTATGATGCTGATGATGTCAGGAAGCTGTGAGGACTTCTCATTTAGTTTCCCACAGAGTAAGGCCCATACCACCCAACCTTACTCAGCCAGTGAATTTCTGAAGTTTCCTTCCAGAATAAAAGTTGTAAAGGTCTATGACACCTCTTTCTTGCTCACCAGTGAAGGTGATGGATGGGGAGTTAATAAAATCATAGGATCATTGGAGACAAGGGAAAGAGTTGTGTTTCATGACTGGTTTCTCATTGCCATCATGCTTACTGATTGTCTTTGCTCTCCTGTGAGAGCAAGGGTCTTGAGAACCAGCCAGAAGAGGATCGAGTTCGATTTCCGTGAAAGAAAGCCAATGTGTCATTCCAATACAATAGCCATTCCTGCATGGAGCAAGACAGTGGAAGACCCTTAAACCTTCAGTGCTTTAACTGCTCCATAGATAATACAAGGAGAGAGGGAGAGGAAGCTGGAAGCTACTTCACCCTTCAATTTCAGGCAACAGTGCAGGGCTCACTGGGGACTAGAGTAGGCCTGTGGGAACAGCCTTGATCACCAGTAATCATGAAACTCCAGAGTTCCAGAAGCCTGTGGGGAGCATTACCCTCCCATGCAGTTTGAGGGAAAACAGACTGGGTGCTGTTGTGCTGCCAGATTGATACAATCCCCTACAAGAAGCTTTCACAGGAGCCCCTCAAACTCATTGGCCTCCCACAGCATCTCCAAATGGTGTCAAATACATATCTGGGGTGGGTCCAGAGCTGGGGCAGGCCTGGGATCCCTAGCAAGCTTTAGCTTGTGCTCACCATACTACACCTCAGCCCCAAGAATACCAAAACCTCTTCTAATTCAGTAGCATAGCGACTGCCAACAGCAAGGTATCTTCCATGGCAATTTGCTGGGTGATTTTGGAAGATTTTGCTTAACCACCTGGACACACATGTACTT
Source organism: Rhinopithecus bieti (assembly GCF_001698545.2). Classification (NCBI taxonomy): domain Eukaryota; kingdom Metazoa; phylum Chordata; class Mammalia; order Primates; family Cercopithecidae; genus Rhinopithecus; species Rhinopithecus bieti. Next base: position 178,224 of record NW_016808923.1, on the reverse strand, counting down.
GGTATATTACAAGTACAGAATTTTCAGTAAGTAGACTTACTCACCAAAGAAGGTGATCTGTGGGGAGTCAACAAAATTCAGTGGTGGTCCTTTCAGGCCACTGACTTCAAGTGGCAAGAGACAAGGGTCTCTTGTTATCATGTTATCTTGGCTTCCAAACCTGGCTGAAGTCCAGAGAATCATAAAGTTATTCAAGAAAGCTAGAATAACCTGCTTGCAAGGAAGACAGGAAGGACTTTCAATTTAGAGCAATTCAAACATGCATAACATTTCCTGGATTAAGAGTAATAATAATTAGAAAGGATTGACTTTCAGAATTTTTTCTCAAATCAAGGGTCCTGCTACTTTGGTTCCACCTTTTCTCTCTAGAAGGAGAGGAGCAGCATCTCCCAGAGGGCTGGCTGCCTCAGAAACGCAGGCATCCCTAGTCCCCTCAGGCCCAGGGCTTGAGGCCCTGTTGAATCACTGCTCCCTTCTGGCTGGAGCCACAGCTCCCTCCACCGCGGAGCTGGTNTCATCTGAAATAATACTTTTAAATGTCCATCAGAAACTCTTCAAAGGTTTTTCAAGCAGTGACAAGGAAGGAAAATAGATGGTTTTGACAGTCTAGGAAGTACATAAATCACACATATATAAAAAATTACAATTATTACTGTTAAAACAGCAATGATGAGGTTCTACTATATAGTAAATAATAATTGAATATACGGTGAAGTTATGCATAAGATAATACTCTTCTAAAACAAATACAAGTTATGAAGTTAATAGTGATTAGAAATAATATTTCAAATGAGCATTCTTAAGCACAGTATTAGAAATCCAGTTTACATAAAGGACTTTTGTAGTATCATAGAAATACCTTCTCCAAGTTATTTAAAGTATCTGATGTTAAAAAGTGTTTTGCTCACTTAGCCCAGAACAAATTTCTGAAGAAAGCAATGAAGACTTCCTGTTTCTGAGAAGCTCAAGGCTTTCAGAAACATTTAAAACTGACATTCTCATCTTTTTTCCCCATGTATCAACTCTTTTGTCAACAAAACTTTTCTGAGGTCTACACAGTTGCACAATAGATAACTACCTGCCCCATTCACACAGAAGGTGGGAAAGAAAAATCCAGCTATGATTATTTGGAATTTAGCTCGGCATAGAGCCAATCAGGGTTCACTGATTTGCTCCTCCAACAGATATTACCTGAAATGGGCAGCAAGGGAAATTAGATAATTGGCCAAAGGAAAGAAAACATACCTGACATTTTATAGCAAAAGTGAAGCAACTTTGAAGCAAAGCTATTCCCTGGATGCTGCTGCTGCTGCTTCATTGGACTGCCAGCCCCCAGCACTTTGGGAGGCCGAGACGGGCGGATCACGAGGTCAGGAGATCGAGACCATCCTGGCTAACACGGTGAAACCCCGTCTCTACTAAATGCAAAAAACTAGCCGGGCGAGGTGGTGGGCGCCTGTAGTCCCAGCTACTCCGGAGGCTGAGGCAGGAGAATGGCGTAAACCCGGGAGGCAGAGCTTGCAGTGAGCTGAGATCCGGCCACTGCACTCCAGACCGGGTGACAGAGCAAGACTCCGTCTCAAAAAAAAAAAAAAAAAAAAAAAAAAAAAAAAAAAAAAAAAAAAAAGAAGGAGACAGACAAACTGCATTTACATTGCAAGGTAAACAGGAGAGTTACTACCTTTCTTCTTTTCTTTTGCATACAAGTAACTCTATCCTCCACTTAAACTCTTATTGCCTTCCTTATACTGATACCCTCGATATGCTTAACCTGATAGCAATGTGCTCACATCCTTAGTTACTGCAATTGTATAGCATTTCTTAAAGGTAATATAAAGAATATTGGATATTTAAAAAAATAGAACCTAAGAAAAACATTTGAAAAGGCCTATGCCAAATACTAAATCGCGTAATTATAGGCTTCTCTGGTTTGTTGGAAAAGATCAGTTGAGAAGGACACACACACAGTGTTAACATTCATCACAGTATAACGTAATCAGAATTTCCTCTTGTCATTTACATCCTACAATCTCAAATCATAGAAACTATGTTATTTGGTCAATACTTTAGTTGTGTAATTGTATTTCTTTTAATATGAAATGTCTTTCTGGGTTCTGAACATTCTTCTGAACGTTTGGATTCCAAAGAAGGAAAATATTAATATTATTCAAACTTTCTCTAAGAATAACCAAGAAATTATTTCCCACGTAAGAGACAACCAATTCAACATCGTAGAGTTTAGAAAAACAGAGGAGTTAAGAACAGTACACAGCCCCATCCTTTCCTATTTAAGACCTACTTGTAAGGTAAAGAACACCGTAAAGTTCGAAACAAAAAGGTATTATCAATATTCATCAGCAAGTATTCACAGACTGCTCGCTGCTATAGTAAGAAATTATGGGAGGCTATGAGAGAAATGCAGGACATCATCACTGGTTTTAAGGAGTTTATAGTTGACTTGAGGAAGACAAAGGCAAAATTAAGGAATAATTAAACTCTGCCTCATGAGGTAGTTATTACAAGTACACTAGATGTTCAAAGAGCAAAGGTGGAAGGAATACCCTACAAATGACTTTGTCAGAATAAGCCTTTTCAAAGAAGAAAGGACTTTGAATCTACCTGGAAGACAGTGAGGGATTTAGTAAGCAGAGCATGGTTTCAGGTGGGATAAGTTGGAAGCCTCCAGGACCCTTGATATTACTGCAATCTCAAAGACAGGAGTGGAAGGATTGAGGATCTCAACAGCTTAAAATATGGTTGCTGGGAAACACAATAAAATGGTTAGCCAGATTGTGGTGAGCCGCTGGGGGTTATTTGCCAGCAATTGTGAAGAAAGTGGTTTGTAATCTGGAAACCATTAAAAATTACTGGGGCAGATTCTCTGGTGCTTCACTGCCAGTGCTGGATTTTCTACTACTTAACTCATGCTCTACTTACTTTGCCAAGCTGCAAAATGCAAAGAAAATTTCTCTAAGAATCAATGTGAGGCTCAAGCAGTAATGAACATGAAAGTGTTTTGGAAGGCAAAAATCATTTATACTGTGTTAGTTTATATTACATTATACCATGGTAGAACGACTAAAAGAGGATTGCTTTACACAGACAGTTAAGCCTTCAGGCTATCAGGATGCTGATATCATTAGATGAATTGTTTTATTTTAGTTGGGAACGAAAATAACAGTTTTTCTCTGCCACCTGGACATAGTGCAGGTAAGACAAATGGCTTTTGTTTAAACTGATGATAAAGAAGCAACTACTGTTAAAGTGCTGTGTCTTCAGTAGTTCTTGGTGCTGTCATACTCAACCTCAGAGGACCTTTGGACCATCCACGTTTGTACAAAGCCAACATCCAAGATGCCTGTATAGGAGCCAGACACGGGCAGTGGGCCAGAGTGATTTCCATGGGAAGCCAGTTTACGTGACATATTGCTTCCTGATTAGGTTGGGCAACCCAACAGCCCACTTCTAGTGGGGACTTTCTATCACCTGCTTGTCAGCTACAGAAGTATTGTTTTTCTTTTTGTGTTCCATAAACAAGCTACAGTGAATTGATTCAGAGTGCAAACCAGGTGAGATATATACATTTATAAGACCTTCAGGAGGAACTGGCAATCTTGTCTCATGATCCATCTCAGATTTCACCATTTGGTGCCAAAAGCAAATTCATATGTTCACTTATGTTTAAAATAGTTTATTTAGAACTAACCTAAACACATACACACACACACACACACACAAAGACACACACAGTTTAAAAGTAAATATTACCTATGTAATCAAACTTTTTTTTTTAAGCAAAGTCCTATCCTATGGTTTATTCCCTGTGGTTAAGTTGAATTTAATGGCCCAAGATTTTTTGAAGCCTTATCACTTCACCAAGGCTTAACTTTTGTCTTTAGATACACTCTAATCTCTAAAATGTTGATATACTAAATCGCAGGCTGTTTTCTACAGATCACCACTCCCCAGAAAAATGAAGAATTCCATTTGCCGAGTCAGGTATGATGCTGATGATGTCAGGAAGCTGTGAGGACTTCTCATTTAGTTTCCCACAGAGTAAGGCCCATACCACCCAACCTTACTCAGCCAGTGAATTTCTGAAGTTTCCTTCCAGAATAAAAGTTGTAAAGGTCTATGACACCTCTTTCTTGCTCACCAGTGAAGGTGATGGATGGGGGAGTTAATAAAATCATAGGATCATTGGAGACAAGGGAAAGAGTTGTGTTTCATGACTGGTTTCTCATTGCCATCATGCTTACTGATTGTCTTTGCTCTCCTGTGAGAGCAAGGGTCTTGAGAACCAGCCAGAAGAGGATCGAGTTCGATTTCCGTGAAAGAAAGCCAATGTGTCATTCCAATACAATAGCCATTCCTGCATGGAGCAAGACAGTGGAAGACCCTTAAACCTTCAGTGCTTTAACTGCTCCATAGATAATACAAGGAGAGAGGGAGAGGAAGCTGGAAGCTACTTCACCCTTCAATTTCAGGCAACAGTGCAGGGCTCACTGGGGACTAGAGTAGGCCTGTGGGAACAGCCTTGATCACCAGTAATCATGAAACTCCAGAGTTCCAGAAGCCTGTGGGGAGCATTACCCTCCCATGCAGTTTGAGGGAAAACAGACTGGGTGCTGTTGTGCTGCCAGATTGATACAATCCCCTACAAGAAGCTTTCACAGGAGCCCCTCAAACTCATTGGCCTCCCACAGCATCTCCAAATGGTGTCAAATACATATCTGGGGGTGGGTCCAGAGCTGGGGCAGGCCTGGGATCCCTAGCAAGCTTTAGCTTGTGCTCACCATACTACACCTCAGCCCCAAGAATACCAAAACCTCTTCTAATTCAGTAGCATAGCGACTGCCAACAGCAAGGTATCTTCCATGGCAATTTGCTGGGTGATTTTGGAAGATTTTTGCTTAACCACCTGGACACACATGTACTTGGTATATTACAAGTACAGAATTTTCAGTAAGTAGACTTACTCACCAAAGAAGGTGATCTGTGGGGGAGTCAACAAAATTCAGTGGTGGTCCTTTCAGGCCACTGACTTCAAGTGGCAAGAGACAAGGGTCTCTTGTTATCATGTTATCTTGGCTTCCAAACCTGGCTGAAGTCCAGAGAATCATAAAGTTATTCAAGAAAGCTAGAATAACCTGCTTGCAAGGAAGACAGGAAGGACTTTCAATTTAGAGCAATTCAAACATGCATAACATTTCCTGGATTAAGAGTAATAATAATTAGAAAGGATTGACTTTCAGAATTTTTTCTCAAATCAAGGGTCCTGCTACTTTGGTTCCACCTTTTCTCTCTAGAAGGAGAGGAGCAGCATCTCCCAGAGGGCTGGCTGCCTCAGAAACGCAGGCATCCCTAGTCCCCTCAGGCCCAGGGCTTGAGGCCCTGTTGAATCACTGCTCCCTTCTGGCTGGAGCCACAGCTCCCTCCACCGCGGAGCTGGTGGAGAATGTCCCTCTAGGTAGAGGTGCCCGCAGCTCCTCCAGGCCACCCTCCCCACTGTCTGCCCCTCTCCCCCAACCTCTTCTTTCCACACTGCCCCCTGAATTCAGGGAATTTCCCCAGCATCCCAAAGCTTGAGTTTCCTGTCAGCGGGGAGAGATGAATGTAGATAAAAGGAGTGCAAAAGGCACTAGGAAGCCTTAGTGCTCCGGATCCTCCAATCTCTGCTCCTCCACTCAGTTCAGGAACCCGCGACCGCTCACAGGGATCTCTTGACCACTATGAGCCTCCTGTCCAGTCGCGCGGCCAGTGTTCCGGGTCCTTCGGGCTCCTTGTGCGCGCTGCTCGCGCTGCTGCTGCTGTTGACTCCGCCAGGGCCCCTCAGCACAGGTGGGAGCACCTGGTACACGGGACGCACTGGGGCACAGCGGTGCTTCCTAGCCTCTGTGGGGCAGTTGCCTTCCTGGGAACTCACCAAGCAACCTGCCCTATAAAGATGTCTCTCTTTCTTCTCCAGGTGGTCCTGTCGCTGCTGCGTTGAGAGAGCTGCGTTGCAGTTGTTTACAGACCACGCAGGGAGTTCAACCCGAAATGATCAGTAATCTGCAGGTGTTCGCCATAGGCCCGCAGTGCTCCGAGGTGGAAGTGGTGTAAGTTCTGTGCTGCTCTGTCCACTGTGACCTTGATAGAGGAAAGTCCCGCAGCCTAGGTCTTCAATCTTTCTATCTCATGAGTGTATCTTCCTTTTCTTTCCTTCAGAGCCTCCCTGAAGAACGGGACGGAAATTTGTCTGGATCCACAAGCCCCTTTTCTAAAGAAAGTCATCCAGAAAATTTTGGACGGGTACTTGTCATTTTGATCTTTGTGGTTTTTAAATCTCATCTAGGGAGACCATAGGCTTCACAAGGTCTTTATTCCCTGTACTATTTAAGTAACTTTTCATGCTTAGAATTAAAAGGTTGCTAAATTGGGAACGTTTTTTCTGGATTGTCCTGGGATAATCTTTATTACAAATCTTACATGTAATTACCTGAGCAATTACACACAGCTTGTCGCTAGTTATGTTCTTTGTTTACCCATTGCTTGTATTGATTTTTGTATACTCCTTTTTTAGCAAGCATTATAAACGCTGAGTGTTGACACCAGGGTGGAGTAGAAAGGAGTGCGAAAAATGGTTAAACTAATATAATCTTTTTCTCAACAGTGAAAACAAGGACAACTGATGAAGAGAAATGAGTAGGCATGGAAACGTTTCCCAGTCTTCAGCAGAGCAGTTTTCTGGAGGTCTCTGGACCCAGGGAAGACAAGAAGGAAGGATTTTGTGGTTGTTTGTTTGTTTATTTGTTTTTCCAGTAGTCAGCTTTCTTCCTGGTTTCCTCACTTTGAAGAGTGTAAGAAAAACCTGTTTGCCCCTTAAGCTTTCAGCTCAGCTAATGAAGTGTTTAGCACAGTACCTCTGCTATTTGCTGTTATTTTATCTGCTATGCTATTGAAGTTTTTGGCAATTGACTATACTGTGAGCCAAGAATCACTGGTTGTTAATCTTTCAAAGTGTCTTGAATTGAAGGTGACTATTATATCTCCAAGAAATATTCCTGAAGGTATTAACTGAGAAGGCTGTGGATTTAATATGGAAATGATGTTTCACAAGAATTCTGTCGATGGAGATATACTGTTATCTTCACCTTTTTGAGAAATATGAAATATTTTAATGTTTCTTGGGGAATATGTCAGAGAATTTTCTTACTCTTGATCATGGGATACTATTTAATTATTTTGCTTTAGAAAGCTGAGTGTATCGCACCTTATCTATGTAGAATATATTTCCTTATTCAGAATTTCTAAAAGTTTACATTCTATGAGGGCTAATATCTTCCTATAATTTTAGACATTCTTATCTTTTAAAAGTTTTGACCATTTTGTTATGAGGAATTACATATGTATTACATTCACTATATTAAAATTGTACTTTTTTACTCTGTGTCTCATTGGTTCATAGTCTTTATTTGGTCTTTTGAATAAGCATTAAAAGATTTCTAAACTTCACTTACATTGTTTCTCCTTCCTATGCTGTTACAATATGTTTTACTTATCTTTAATTCTATATAATTTAAAACACTAACTCTGCTCCTCTGCTCCTCTGTGCCTGGCAGAGAAGGCCCTCATTCCCCAATACCATTGCTGTGGTTCAACCTTTCTCCAAGCTCCCTTCCAGTCATTCCTTTACAGCACCAATGGCCTCCGGTGTTTTGGGAAACACAAAGATTTCCTTCTCTAAATTCTTCCCTATCTAAATTGTTTCCTTGACATAAAATAGAGGTTTCTAAGTATGACAGATGATGTTCTTTCTGTCTCATCCCACTCCTGATCAGCACTTCAACTTCCCTTGTCCCTCATATCCACTATAGTCAGGTGTTCAGTTCCCTAACTGGGCATGTTCTTTCCTAGGCTCATGACTTTACATTTGCTAGGGCCACTACCCACATATAAGAGGAGGCTTACTCATCCTTAAGAACTCAGTTCAAGTAATACCTCCTTTGTGTTTTCCTCGGCAGAGCTCATGGCTTCTGATTTGATGTTCCCATAACATCTCATTATCTGAATTACAACAAAAATACTGCATTGTTCTTATTTATTTATAGGTTTCTTCATCCACTCTAACTCTCCCAGAGCATTAACCATGTTATATCTACCTCTGCATCCCCAATGTAGCATTAATGCATGACTTAATGAATTAACAAGTTATCCCGATCTTCAGGCTGTCAGATACTGTTCTAAATTCAATAACCTGGCTCATGGTAGGTGTTTTTTTTTTTGTTTTGTTTTGTTTTGTTTTGTTTTTGAGACTGAGTCTTGCTCTGTTGCCCAGGCTGGAATACAATGGCATGACCTCGGCTCACTGCAACTTCCACCTCCCAGGTTCAAGTGACTCTCCCACCTCAGCCTCTTGAGTACATGGGAGCACAGGCACCTACCAGCATGCCTGGCTAATTTTTGTATATTTGTAGAGACAGGATTTCACCATGTTGGCCTGGGTGATCTTGAAATCCTGACCTTAGGTCATCGGCCCGCCTCAGCCTCCAAAGTACCAGGATCACAGACATGAGTCACCATGCTTGGTTTTAATTAAATTATAACTTGTTTACCCTCTTTTCTCCTTCTCTAGCAGTAGTCCAACAAGGGGTCTGGCATGTACAGTCCTCTCAATCTATAATACCTCCCCTCACTTTTACCAGGGTAACTACCATCCTTCCTTCTGGAATAGCTTGCCTTTTACTTCCTTGAGGAAACCTCTCTAACCCTTATTCCTACCTTTGAGGAGGCCCCTTTTATACCCTCTCCTAGCACTCTGTACTTTAACTTCATAAAATTTTCTCACCGAAGTTACTGTAGAGTTTATTGAGTCTATGTGTTTATTGTCATCTGTTTAGGGTCTCTCTATGCTAGCTTCATGTAAGCTTCATAAGGGCGGGGACAATGCTTGTCAACTTCATCTCAGTTCTTAGGACAGTGTCTAGCACATACAAGGTATTCAAAATGCAAGTGGTCTATGCTAAACAAGTCCCCTTGTCACTCTAAAATTAAAAGACCAGTTTCATTTAAATACATATTCTTAGGTATTTATACTTAACATTTCCCTATCTAAATGACAAATGAAGTTGTCTCACCCCAATCCTGAGCAGTACTTCAACTTCCCTTGTCCCTCAAATTTACTATATAAATACCTAACAATAGGTATTTATATGAAATTGCTCTTTTATGTAACACAAGAAAAGGAAAGAAAGAAGATTAATTATATTAGTATGTATGTACATACATTCACACTGCAGTTGGATTATATTATACATGTTTATACTGGCATGTACTTGTATAAATTTGAATATGCTATGAGTCTTTTTTTTTTCTTTTTCTTTCTTTCTTTTTTTTTTTTTCTGAGACAGAATCTTGCTCTGTTGCCTAGGCTGGAGTACAGTGGCACGATCTGGGCTCACTGCAACCTCTGCTTCCCGGATTCAAGCGATTCTCCTGCCTCAGCCTCCAGAGTAGCAGGGACTACAGGCACGCCCCACTGCACACTGTTAATTTTTTTGTATTTTTAGTATAGACAGGGTTTCACCATGTTGGCCAGGATGATCTTGATCTCTTGACCTCATAAACCACCTGCCTTGACCTCCCAAAGTGCTGGGATTACAGGAGCGAGCCACCGGAGTCTTTTAAAGAAGTTCTGTAAACTATATACTCTCTATATATTTCTGTCAATTACATAATAACTATCAGAATATATGATGTATTTGTATAAATATTTATCAATCAAATATTAATTTATTGATATTAATCGATAATCCTCTTACATGCCTGTTATCTTTGCAGGACCCTTATGATCTGGTAATTACAAAGATGAGGAACTCTCAGTCTAAGTTAAGGTTTTCTCTGCAAATATACTCAGTTTTTCCACAGAACAAAGATTTTCCAGTAAGAACAGTGGAAGAAAGGGGAGAAGAGGTGAGGGGAAGAAGTAGAAGACAGAAGACTAGAGGAGACAAGGATGAGAGGAGGAGGGTGTTGGAAGGGCCTATGACTTGTCTGCTTTTTTCCTTTCTATTTTCTTCCTTCTCTGCTTTTCCTTCTTCTTCTCTTCCCTCCCCTCCCCTTGCCTGTTCTCCTTCTCTCCCACCATTCATCATTTCTGCTTATTAGTGAGAAGTTAAATAATTATATTTAAAAGAGTAGCAGAAGAACCCAGGTGCCCCAGTAGAAATCGCAGCCAGCAGCCAACACCAACTACCTCTCCTGTGAATCAAGCCATTAAAATTTTGTTTTAAATTATTTTATTATTTTTCTTATTTCTTAAAAAAATGTTGTGGGTTCATAGTAGCTGTTTATATTTATGGGGTACATGAGACGTTTTGATACAGGCATGCAATGTGAAATAAGCACAGTGAGAATTCGGTATCCATTCCATCAAGCATTTATCCTTTGGATTACGAACAATCCAATTACATTCTTAATGAGTTATTTTAAAATGCACAGTTAAGTCATCATTGACTGTTGTCACCCTATTGTCCCACTTTTTACTTTCAGCCACTTCAGCTGCTCCTGACTGCACTCACTTAAGTAAGCTTAGCAGAAGAACCCCACGCTAACATACAGAATTATCAGAAACAATAAATTAATATTTTAAGCCACTAACTATGAGGTCGGCTTATTACACAACAAAAGAGAATTAATGGTATTTGTTAACAATTTAATGTGTTTGCAGGCTCTAGAACATTATGTTGGAATTTTCTTAATGAATGAGTATGTAAGGAAACTAGGTAACTTGCATACATTTGAGATTTAACAAATGTTATTAATCAATGTAATTTAAAACACAAATTCTGAGTCCTGCAAAGCTTGGAAGTATTGTATATAATGGCACCTAGAAAGATACCTTCCCCTCAACTCCTTCACCCTCCCCACTCTCCTCCCCCCTCCCCACTCTCTTCCCATTTTCACTCCTTGCTTCACCTCTGAGCAGTATACAGTAAAACCTCAATTAACATCTGAACAATTCTTATCAACTCACAGTTATACGGTAAGCACATTTGGTTTCAGCACTTACAGAAAAACTTTTGATGGATAGTCTTTTAAATTTATTGATGAAGATACTTTAACAAACAGACTCAAAATTGTACTATCCTTAGCATTTTTGGTACCAATTGCTTTTATGATTGATTTGTAGGTGGTAGTCTACTTCCTTCATACTTGAAAGAAGAATTTGGGAAATGCGTGTTAAAAATGTTCTGTATGAGGCAGAGAAGAAGTAATCTATGTCTTAATTTTATAGATAGTGGTCCTCCAATGTCTCTAGATATTTTCTTTTAAAATAGCTAACATAGAATGTGCTTTGAGTCTTAGATAATTTGCTTGCTTCCTTCATGACTCTGCTATTTATAAGATGACTTAAAGAAAAAAGAGCTAAAATAACTTAGCACTCCCAACACACACATACACAAACCCACAATGACAATGTAAGATTAATAAAATGGCTGTCAAGTTATCTTAAAAACAAGGAAAAAATAACTCTTTTCTAATTCTAGCATTTATTTAAACTATAATTTTGTATGACTGTATGATTTTAACTGAATAAGTTATTTAAAAATATCTTTTAACCAGTTTTGTACACTCAGTTTATCATCATCTGTACTGTGTTTCTCAGCGTGGAAATGGAAGGGAATGATGCAAACGACAGTAACAGCAGTTAACGGTGGCAGTTGTCATCATAGCAGCAAGAGTAGAGTATTTTTCATATCCTGTTGCTAAATACAACACAAATACACAAATATTTTAGGCCTGATTTTTTAAAAACAAATAATCAAATGACCAAGTCACGCAAAGAGAACTTTGTAAAATCTGTTACGAAGTTCAGGCTCAATCAAATGATGCTTAACCAATATTTGTTGAATTAACAAAAACTAGCAAAATATTGTTTTGTATCAAATGCTGACTGACATCCTTATGAAATTTTGATGACTCAGGAAATCTGTTACTACTGCCTCATGGATTTTGCTGACGATGCGTTTTTTGCAACAAGCCACATTTGTTGATTAAGGCAATGACTCCATGATACTGGAGTCACCTCTTTCCTGATGTCAACCACTAGTTGGTTTCCTGGTAGGAAAGAGCCTACCTTTTTCCTGGTATCAACCCAGTCAAAAGTGTCATTACTTTAGAAAACTTTTCATACAGTTTCCTCAAAAAGATTAGGGACTTTTAGGAAATCTTACTAATGAACAAGGAAAGAAATCTGGATAGTGTTAAAGCAGGGAAAGAAAAAGGTGTCCAGTGAGGCCAATAAACTTTCTCAGCAATGTATTTTGGGGTTGAACAGAAAATGAAATATACTATGAATAGTGTTTAAAAATAAAAACCTTTATATCTTGCTCTGGAAATGGCTTTGATCTTATGTTTGAATGAAAATGTATATGACTTAAGAATTCACAATATCTCAAACTCCATAATGACAAAAGCCTATAAAGTTATCCCACAGGAGGAAATAGAAGTCTGCTCTCCTCATTTTGTGTCCTGTTGAACTTACCTCTGCAATTGACTCCACATCTCAACTCTCAGAAGACCCCGAACTCTCAGCTTACACCCTTCCTTTAAGCTTGCTTAAGACCGGAAATTTCTGTGTTGAGACAGGGAGAAAAATCATTTCAATTAAATATGTTCTATTGCTAAACTCTAATTTATAAGAAAAAAATAAATAGGGTGGAGAAAAATAAGACATACATTCATCAACTGAAACTAAGGTTAGTGAGGCAGAATAATTTTATACATGTTTATTGAAAGCCAAATGGGAAGATAGACCTGGGAAGATACAACCACAAAGTCGGCGGTGTTCTAGAGTCTTTCACAAGTTACAAGGACTTTATATAATAGAAAAGCTTGAAATAAGGCAGAAAAAACTCTTTATACGAGAGTTGTCTTCTTTTTCATGGGAGGGTACAATACCGAAGTTAAAATCATTACCTACAGATTACAGCATACAGGCTAAACATCTACATGCAAAACAATCAATCAAACTTTTTGTTTCAGCTAAACTTAGAAATAAATCATTGTCCTATTTAGTGTCAGTAGGTTCTACATTAATTAGTACATCAACCACCTGAGGAACTCATAATAAAACACTTTACTCAGAGGTGGAATGTCACCATCAAGTCACGAAACATTTCCAAGGCGAGTTCATTTGGAAGTCTGCTTACTTCTAAAGTAAACTGCCAAATGTGGTCTGTAGGTCATATCATATTTAAAAACAGGACCTGAGAACTTGAGTAGACATAGTAGATAACTATTAAACAATAGGGAAAAGTGGCTTGAAAACAAAAACACGATTAAAAAAAATTACTATGTTCATCCTTTTGATAGAGAATAATTTTGAACATTTAGCATTTTAAGTATTTCTTCTAAAATTTAAAGATATGAAAAGTTAAAAAAGAATATGGAAAATTTAAATAATATTCTGTGAGACTTATACATAGTTGTAAAAGGGAGAAAACTTGTTGCCAGGGCCACTTGTATCTGCCTCTCTTTATTGACAAGCTTCCAAATCAATTTAAATAGTATAGTTGCTTTGGGTCCTGTTGAATTTGGCTTGGAATTGTAGGTGATTAGAAAGGATAGACAAACTTTCATGTGATACAAATTCATTGATTTATTAATTATTTAAGACCTACTTTGTATTGAAGTATCCTACATATTATAGGAGACATGAGACATTCAAAGAAACACAGGACATGCCACTCCCTACAAAAGTGTATGGTTCAGTTGAGGAAGCAAGTGTTACAGATGGGACAGAGAACCAGAAAATAACACAAAGCCAACATGTAATGTGTAGGTCCACCTCTCTATCTTTGTAGGGTTAAAGCATTTCAGACCAAAACATTTAATTTGGGTCTGAGAATTCAGGAACAAATATTTTGCTTGGTAAGGCATTTCTTGCACAATTTCTAATAGGGCAAAACTGGAAACACCCTGAAGGGCACCAACAAGGCAAGGTTGAGTAACTATTGTTCTTACCATAGGACGTCATGTGGTCATCAAGAAGGATGGGGAAAACTACATTAAGATGGCATGAAAAGATACTGAACACATATTTTTTGAAGGATAAAAGTCAGTTGTATAGTGATCCATATACGATACTTCTATGTATATGTGTATCTCTACGTCTTAAACATGTCTCACTGTATACATACACATGTGTGAATATAAATGTAGATAGAATTGAAAACTAATGCAAAATTGTTACCAATGTTTACCACTGAAGAGTAGGAATGTGGCGAAATGAAGATAAATTTGTGTTTTATTTCAAATATATCTGTAGTGTATGAATCTTTTGCAACAAATTATATAATTTTCTGTTATAAATAAAAGAAAATAAATATGCTGGGTCCTGCTTTTTAGGTATTCTTAGGTGGTAGAAACAAGTAGCTCATGTTGTAATACAAAGGAGGATGAGTTTCATTTGTAGTTTCTAGATGAAATTATAAAATATAATATAGATTGAAGGCAGAAAGAATCCAATAACCTAAAATCCAAAGACAACCTTTGATGGTAATTAGCTCTTATTTTATTCACATGCTCAAAACCAGTCCCATTTATCAACAACCATGAAAATAACATTTGCTTTCTTTGGCACTAACAAGGAAAGATAACTTTCTCTTTCAAGGGCCACATGTTTGTGCCTTCAGGTGCTCCTAAAGCTTTTATTAAGCCTAAAAACTGCTTTATAGAAATGGCAGGACGTATTGTTATAAATCACACAAAGAAAACGCATGTAGTATTTCAGTCTATTTCTTACCTTCTTGAACGGAGTTCTTACACATGTGTAAGAGAGATAGGTATTGAGAAAGGGACAGAAGGAATGTGAAGTGATGCATAATACACAACTTAGTAACAATTTTGACCTCTCTGGTCTTTCTCTGGGTTGGGCACAGCTTATGTGTGTATCACCACCTACCCTCACTTCCTCCTTCCCTCACTCTTCCTTCTTACTGGCTTTGAGAGAGAGCATATAAATGACATCTTCAGGGCATGGGAAGCCACTTATCTGCAGACTTGTGGGCAGTAACTCACCCTCACTCAGCGGTCTTCTGGCTCTGGAAACAACTCTAGCTCAGCCTTCTCCACCATGAGCCTCAGACTTGATACCACCCCTTCCTGTAACAGTGCCAGACCACTTCATGCCCTGCAGGTGCTGCTGCTTCTGTCACTGCTGCTGACTGCTCTGGCTTCCTCCACCAAAGGACAAACTAAGAGAAACTTGGCGAAAGGCAAAGGTAGAGGCCCTGCTTCCCTGCACCTGTTGCTGTTTCTGCTACACCTGTGTCTAGGGGAAAGACTAGCTTGGTGCCTCTGGGGCTGGAGAGTGCTATTAAATCAACAACTCCAATTGGAGGAGGCACACTGGGGGGTCACTTCTCACTTCTTGTGTGCTGGGTATTCTGCTGGGCACTTTACTAAAGCTTTACAGATCATATTCACAATAGCTTTATGAGAGAGGCACAATTACCCTCAATCTGCAAATAAGGGACCTGAGGAAAACATTCCTGGCCACCAATAGGTAACATTTTCTACCCTAGAGGAAAGTCTAGACAGTGACTTGTACACTGAACTGCGCTGCTTGTGTATGAAGACAACCTCTGGAATTCATCCCAAAAACATCCAAAGTTTGGAAGTGATCGGGAAAGGAATCCATTGCAACCAAGTCGAAGTGATGTAAGTTGCTGTTTCTGTGCTATTGCTTTATCAGGGAAACCCTTTACCTCCATCTGCATATGCACTCGTTTCCTCCAGTCTCATGGATTAGTTCTGATATTCAGGCCAGGACACCAACAGATAACCCTGTTCTCTCTTGCAGAGCCACATTGAAGGATGGGAGGAAAATCTGCCTGGACCCAGATGCTCCCAGAATTAAGAAAATTGTACAGAAAAAATTGGCAGGTGATGAATCCGCTGATTAATTTGTTCCATTTCTACCAAACTTCTTTAACTCCCAGGAAGGGTAGAATTTTGAAGCCTTGATTTTCTAGAGTCCTCATTTATTCGGGATCCCTATTCTTACTGTATTAAAATTTGGATATGTGTTTCATTCTGTCTTAAAAATCAAATTTTATTCTGGGAAGGTTGATTAAAAGATGGCAGAAGGAAGATGAAAATAAATAAGCCTGGTTTCAACTCTCTAATTATGGGCTAAACATTGGACTGTGCTTTGCATTTTTTTCTTTAAAAATTTCTATTTAAACACAGCTTAGTTGATTTTTCCTGCTCTGCTTTATGGTTATTAGACATACTCATGGAGATTATTAGATATCATAATGGGCAATGATAATAGGAATTACATGGAGCCCAGCAGAGAATATTTGCTCAATACATTTTTGTTAATATATTTAGGAACTTAATATAGTCTCTCAGTGTCTTAGTCCTAGGATGTCTTATTTAAAATACTCCCTGAAAGTTTATTCTGATGTTTATTTTAGCCATCAAACCTTAAAATAATAAATTGGTGAATATGAGTCTTATAATCTGTGGTTAATTTAAAGTGAATGTATTTGCCACTAGTAGAACAAAAATACATGATGAAAATGAATTAACATATCTATATAGTTACAATTCTAGTATTAGAATAAGCCTTATAAATAAGTACAATATAGGACTTCAACCTTACTAGACTCTTAATTCTAAATTCTACTTTTTTAATCAACAGAACTTTCATTCATTTTTAAACCCTAAAATTTATACCCACACTATTCTTACAAAATATTCACATGAAATAAAATTTGCTATTGATTTGTTGTCATCTATTATTAATTTTAACAGGATTGCTGGGGAAAAAAGCTTTAATTTACCTTTTTTGTATACTTGATATTTTACAAGTATGACCAACAAAAGTTACTAAATTGATGATCTGTGTCATTCTCAATGTAGTATGATAGTAGTTCCAATTTATTAATCATTTTAATATGCCAGGAATACTAAGTGTTTTGCATGCATGAACTAAACAATTTTTTAAAAGATAGATATGATCTGGTTAAAAGCACGTCCTCTGGAAAAATGGGGATAATAATATTGCCTGCCTCATAGAGTTTGTGGAAGGATTAAAAGAGTTAATAAATTTAAGGCATTTAAAATAATGTATGCCACAAATAAGCCATATATAAATGTTAGTAATTCTTTCTTATGATTATTATTATCCTCCCCCTCATTACAGAAGAGAAAAATCAAGTTTATAGAGTTTAAAATACTTGCCCACTTTTAGCTAACTAAGTACGTAACAGAGTGGGAATTTCAAATTGTGCTCTTAACTGCCACACCACAGTTCTTTCCTCAACTCTTCTCTCTCTAATGAAGAGATTACATTACATATAACGTAGTATTATTCATATACATAATACAACTTGATACATAAATAGCGTATTGTATATACAATAATAATTGTAGAATATCAGGCATCTTACTCATTATGTCTGGTGGTTTCCCACTGAAACTTGACAAGACCAGCTCTTGAGACATGGCACAGTGTTGACACCATGTTTATACCTCCTGAGATGCAGATGTCTTCTGTTTTTGTGTGCATGTATTGAGTTATTCTGTTTACATGCAGGGAAAGAGTAATTTAGTTGCCACTCGGTGCCACCTGGATTCCTTTACACTGCAAACATTAAAATCTGGGTGTAAGATTGTACAAACCCAGTGTGTTGCCCATCCATATGCAAAATCATCCCTCCCCTTCATTCTCTCTGCTGCTAACTCAGAAGGGGCTTCAAGTTTCAGATTAATAAACATGTATGAATTACAAAATGTTCTGCAACAGTCATTGTGTTGGATAAGGACGTTCATAAATACAGTCATGTTTTGCTCAACAATTGGGATACATTCTGAGAAATGCATCATTAGGTGATTTTGTCATTGTGTGAACATCATAGGGTGTGCTTACACAAACCTAAATGGTATAGCCTACAAGCCTAGGCTATATAGTATAACCTATTGCTCCTAGGCTAGAAACCTGCACAGCATTTTACTGTGGTGAATATCGTAGGAAGTTGTAACACAATGGTAAGTATTTGTGTATCTAAACATATGTAAGTGTAGAAAGATATAGTAAAAATATGGTGTAAAAGAGTAAAATCGTACACCTGTATAGAGCAGTTACCACAAATAGAGTTTGTAGGACTGCAAATTTCTCTGGATGAGTCGGAGTGTGAGTGGTGAGTGAACGTGAGTGCCTGGGACATGACTGTACAATTCTTTAGGCTTTGTAAACACTGTACACTTAGACAACACTAAATTTTTAAAAAATATTTTTTCTTCAACAAATTAACCTTAGATTACTGTAATTTTTTATTTATAAACTTTTCAATTTTTACACGTTTTGACTTTTGTAATAACACTTTAAACACATTGTACAACTGTACAAAAATGTTTTTTCTTTATATCATCATTCTATAAGCTTGTTTTCTATTTATTTATTTATTTATTCATTCATTTATTTTAGAGATGAGGTCTTTCTCTGTCACCTACACTGTAGTGCAGTGAGATGATCACAGCTCACTAGAGCCTCAAACTCTTGGGCTCAAGTGATCGTCCTTGATCTTCACTACAGATGTGCACCATCATGCCCAGCTAATTTTTGAAAACTGCTATTGAGAAGGGGACTCATTTGGTTCCTAGGCTGCTTTCGAACTCCTGGTCTCAAGTGATACCCCTGCCCCAGCCTCTCAGGCTGGGATTACACCCGTGAGCCATAGAGCCTGGCTAATTGTTTGTTGTTTTGTTTTGTATTTTTTATTTTTCACACTTTTCTGTTAAAATTAAGATGCAAAAATTCACATCAGCCTAGGCCTACATGGAGTCAGGATCATCAGTATCACTATCTTCCAACTCCCTGTTTTGTCCCACTAGAAGGTCTTCATGGGCAATAATACACGTGGAGCTGCCATCTCCTATGATAACAGACAGAAGATGACAACTCATACTTCCTGAAGGATCTGTCTGAGACTGTTTCACAGTTAATGTTTTTTCTGTAACTAGTAGAAGGAGTATAATCTAAAATAATAATAAAAGGTATAGTGTAGTAAATACATAAACTAGTAACATAGTTGTTTGTTATTCTGATCAAGTATTGTGTACTATACATAATTGTATGTGCTATACACTTTATAGAACTGGCAGTGCAGTGGGTTTGTTTACACCTGCATCCCCACAAACATGTCAGTAATACACTGCTTCCTATGACTTTACAACCATGAGGCAGTAGGGATCACATCACTAGGCAACAGAAATTTATCAGCTCCATTATAATCTTAAGGGACCACTGTCATATATGCAGTCTATTATTGACCTAAATGTTGTTATGTGCTGCACTACTGTATATAAGTCACAGAGAATTGCACTTGAAAAGATCACTATGTGGTAGGATAAGTAGGCAAATAATTGCAGTTATATATTACACATGTTAATATATGTATGCTTCAATTGCTTGAAGGAGCAGATACATGAGCATGTTAAAACTTCATCATCATCATTTTCAACTCATCATCTTTGCTAAGGTAGCACTTTGAATTGAGTCTATACCAGTACACTGAAACAGTGATAAATGTTATAATCTCTGATTTCATAGTGTTTTCCAGTTTAGGAAACAAAACCATTTTTAACACTATGAAATACACACATACACACACACACATATCTATCTCTGTGTAATATGTGTGTGTGTGAGTGCGTGTGTGTGCATGTGTGTTACCTGTGAGAAACAGGAAAAACAGAGTTCTGCAAGATAGAAAGGCAAGAGAACATGATTGCATAGAGTTGTCAGAGAAGGCCCCTCTGAGGAACTGATATTTAATCCGACTCCAGAAGTATAAATAAGTCTTAGTCAGCTGAAAAGGCAGGTGGTGGGACAGTAGGAGGAAGAAACTACTCAACTCAACAATTAAATTGCATATTTCTATAGAAGTCCAGTCCTACCACGTATTAGAATATCAGCTTTTCCATGCAGTGGTCTCCTGACACCCTTCACCACTGTTAATCAGTGTGACAGAGAACCTCTGACTTCGGGTTGAGGGTGTACCCTGCCCTAATAAAGGGCCAAAGTCATTCTTTTTCAGAGAAGGGAAGACAGTCCACAGGGATCTCTTCTCCTTTCCTGTGTGGGATTCTATTGCATCCCCTCCACTCTCACCTTCCATCATTCTCACATTCAACTCCCAGATGCCCTGAATCCTCCCGCAGAAACCATCACTGCTCCCCGCCAACAGTTCAGCCCATCTCACCCTGTCACTGGTACTGGCTGAAGACACAGCAGGCACTGGGAGACATGGCCTAGCAAACTCTTCTTGTCTTCTCTTCTGGACTGTTATTCAGCATGGAAACAGTGAAGAAACAGCCAGGCACTAAGCTTTTACAAAAAGAATGCATTCAAATATTACTTCCGCAATTTTTCCAAGAGTACAAGTAATGGGAAAACAGACCTTGCGTCCCACAGCATACTGGGTAATTGTTGGTGGAGCCTGGTAAATCCCATCTAGAGACTAGAGAATTTTTCCACATTCAGGTGAAATTCAAAAGAGTCATTGCCTAGAGAACAAATTAAACTTATTAGCAGCAGAAAATAATTGCAAATAACACACCCTTCACACACAAAGCCACCAAACTCAGTAGTAAGCATTGGTAGTTGCAGCTGGGAGGTTGGAAAGGAAACAGAACTGTCAGGGTCCGGAAGGTGCCTAGTGTGTAAGCTGCATGATGACAACAGAGAACTCTATTATTAATACAACACACACACACACACAAAATCCTCTTCTGACTCAAGTTCTGTTTCTAACTCTGTAAATGTGCTTGTATGTAAGTTGAGGTTGGAGGTCCCAGCCGAGGCAGCTGCCCAGAGCCCTTTTCTTTCTTTCTCTCTCTTCCTTTTCTTTCTTTCTTTCTTTTCTTTCCTTCCTTCCTTCCTTCTTTCTTTCTTTCTTTCTTTCTTTCTTTCTTTCTTTCTTTCTTTCTCTCTCTCTCTCTCTCTCTTTCTTTCTTTCTCTTTCTTTCTTTCTTTCTTTCTCTCTTTCTTTCTTTTCTCTCTCTCTTTCCTTCTTTCTTCCTTTCTTTTCTTCCTTTCTTTTCTTTCTTTCTCTCTTTCCCCTCTTTCCCCCTCTTTCCCCCTTTCCCCCTTTCTCTCTCTCTCTCTCTCTCCCTCTCTCTCTCTTTCTTCTTTATTTTTTTGTAATCTTGGCTGGCCAGAGCCCAAGTCTTCCCAGCAGTATCTTAGTTTCCGCACAGCAGTTCCTCGCTGTCCACTTCAGGCTTCCGGACTGGAAGAACAGCCAGCGATAAAACGCGCCTGGTGAAGCTCAGGAGTCACTGGCCACACAGACCCAGCCCGACTTTTCCATCGTACTAAGATCCTGCTGGAAACTCTGCGGCAACATGAGCTCCGCAGCCCGGTTCTGCGCCTCACGCCCCGTGCTGCTGTTTCTGGGGTTGCTGCTCCTGCCAGTTGTGGTCGCCTTCGCCAGAGGTGAGAGCAGAAGCAAGGCTGTGAGGGCCGCCAGCGGCGAGGGGGAGTCCGGGAAGCCCTGGGGCTGGGGAGTCCTCTAGGATCATGATCGCAGCTACACTTAACCGAGCGCCTGCTGACTGTCTGGGCACAGTGCCAGGCGCTGCACCTGCACCTCGCACCTGGTCAGCACAACTTCTGTCTGAGGGAGGTATGATTTACGGCTAAGGAAAAGAAGGCTGAAGTAGTGGAGAAAGTCCCTAAAGTACCTCTGGCTACTCATGGAGTCACCATTCCATCCCCTCTTCCTCTCTTACCCCCTCCCTTTTCCCCTCAGCTGAAGCTGAAGAAGATGGGGACCTGCAGTGCCTGTGTGTGAAGACCACCTCCCAGGTCCGTCCCAGGCACATCACCAGCCTGGAGGTGATCAAGGCCGGACCCCACTGCCCCACTGCCCAACTGATGTGAGTCCTTGCACTGCATCATTCAGTGCCCCAGCTCCGTGCCTCCTCTGCCCATCCCTTTCCTTTTTAACGCCATTTGCAAACCTAAGGACTGAAGGTCACATCTCTTCTCTTTTCCTTGCCAGAGCCACGCTGAAGAATGGGAGGAAAATTTGTTTGGACCTGCAAGCCCCGCTGTACAAGAAAATAGTTAAGAAACTTTTGGAGAGTTAGCTACTAGCTGTCTAAGTGTGTGCATTTGCTATGTAACATACTTTTTTTTTTTTTTTTCCAGTTTCAATCTAACTGTGAAAGAACCTCTGATATTTGTGTTATCCTTATGATTTTAAATAAACAAAATAAATCAAATTGTAGTATAGTCAAACTACTTCTTAATAATAGTGCAAAAATTGTATTGACACATAATTTTATGGAAGAAAAAAATTCCGGTATTTTAAGCAACAAGTATTTTGAAGGAAGGTTTGAATACTGGTTTTGCTTAGTGTTACATGTTGGCTGATACATATTCATGCATTTACATGATTGCAGTACTTTATAGCTACAATTTACTTGGACTATTATTATTATCTTTGCCAATAAATATTAGTAGCACTTATGCATTACTAGACGGCTTTAAAAAAATTAAGTAAATAAATAAATCTCTACTTTTATGCCCACAAATTCAGGAAACGAGGAGAGGTACTACATACTGATGTTTTTATTCATCCCTCAGGAAGGCACTGCTCTACTCTGGGGAGAAAGGAAGTTGTTGCAATATTGGTATATTAGTTATCTATGGCTTCTGTAACAAATTAACACAAACTCAGTGGCTTAAACAATACAAATTTATTATCTTGCAATTCTAGGGGGTCACAAATCCCAAGTGGGTTGAACATGCTAAACTCAAAGTATGATCATAACTATGTTTCTTCTGAAGGCTCTAGAAAAGAATATATTTCCTTTCCTTTCTCAGCTTCTAGAGGCATCTACATTCTTTGGCTTATGGTCCCTCCAATTGATTTTCAAACTGTATCATTCCAACCTTTGCTTCCATTGTCACATCTCCCCTCTCTCCTCTGACCTTTCTGTCTCTAACTCTACCTACCTCTCATAAGGAGCCTTGTGAATACATTGGAACCACTTGGATAATCCAGAAACCATTTCCATTTCTAGATATTTAATACATCTGTGGAGCCTTTTTTTGCCACATTAAATGACATATTCATAGGTTCCAGAGAGTAGGGCATGGGGATCTCAAGGGTGGAGGCCATTATTCACCGTACCACAATGGGTCAGAAGGCAGAGTCTAGCTGAGGAGTGAGAAAGCTGCAGCCATTGCTCATGAGCTAATGTGATTTTTACCCAAGGTAATGTTTGTGTAGACACAGGATAAAATCCTAAGAGAAAATAGAACATGGTGCCATTGGTGGTGGAAAGGGTAGGTTTTTAGGATGACAAACTAATTAGGATAAACATAATTTATAGATGCTTAGGAAATGCCAGAATATCAACTAAAATTCCCACACCCACATTGCAAGTTAGAGAGTATTATTCCCAATATAGAGGTGAGCTGACAGTCTCAGGGAGGGCACAGCTTGCGAGAGGCTGAGCAGATAAATCTGACTCCCAACTCCCTGCTCTTGCTTTCACATTCTTCTGCCTTTCACACAGGCAAGTGGCCTATTAGCTCATTCTTCAGACAGGAATTGTTCCATGAACTAGCTCTTGAAGGGGGAGTAGGAATTTGCCAGGGGGACAAAGGGAAGACAGGAACTGTCACCAGATGAATAATAGGTAAAAAGGACACTAGATAATTACGTCATTTGCATGTTTGGACAATAGTTCATAGTTCTGCAGGGCTGGAATATCTATGGAGAGAGAGAGTGAAGCATGGTCTCTCAATTAGTTTTCACCCCCTTGGTGTTTTTCACCTATGATACAACTTATGCACTGCTACCATATTATTTATTCAAAACACAGATAGAAATATTTCACTCCCCTGCATAAATGATTCAAGATCCAAAGTCCTTAGCATGGCAGTCTGCACTGTGTCACACTCACTTTCCCACTGTGCCTTAGTTTTCTCATCTGTGAAACAGGGATATTATGAGTGGCTACTTCATAGATGATCATGAGGACCAAAGTCGATCAATGCTGGAATGCTGGTGCCTCATAAATTACTGCTTAAGAGTTACCTTGATCTAACTATACTGAGAACACTTTTAAGTTGCCGCTTTTATCAGCAAGGGCGTCGGAAGATGGCTTTCCTGCTGGGAAAAGCTCAAGTCACACAGCAGCTCCCTGTTGTTTCAATAGTCATGCAGTGATAAAGTTTAAATTTACTCAAACTCCTTGTTAGTTGTAAGCAGTCATCAGAAAATGTCCACAAACTAGGCACTTACTGCTTAGTCATGGGCTCTATCAATAAAACAAAACCACCAAAGAATATCTTGTTCTTGGAAGCTGTTCTGCATTTTGCAATTTTCATTTTTTTCTTCTAAGGATTGTGGTAAAATAGCTTCTTCTGTAATGTATAAAACATTGAAGGTTTAGTTGGTTTTAAATATATATCCATATTTTCTCTTTATAAAAGGCAATTCTTATTTATTGCAAAGAGCAGAAAATATAGATGAAATAAAATATTTTCATAACCTGTAATTTCACCACTCAATTTTTTATTTTAAAATCTTAGTCATTTGATATCCTTGCAAGTTGAACTGCTAGCTTTTAATAAAGTATTTATTTGTAAATACCATAAAGAAGAACACTTAGTAATTTACTTAATTATATTGCTATTAGGGAGCATTGCTGTCCAAATTTTAAGAGTATGAAAGCATGTCCCAGGGTAATATAAAATATTTTCCTTGGCTGGAGAACTAATGGCTAACTCATGTGATATTGCATTCACTTATACATATATAGTCCTGTGTATATTTATATTCACTCTGTCTATGTGTATATGAATGTATGCATGTTTTTCTACACCTTTACATACATATATACTCACGCACACATAAAACAAGTTTACAATACAATACTTATACCTGCTTTGTACTATGCATCCTGATATTTTATTTTCTATCCTATCCTATCCTACCATATTCCACTTTTTAAAAGATGTTGGCCACAACTCTATAAAATGATTTTATAATCCACTAATGGATCATGATGTGTAGTTTAAAAACACTAATCTAGTCCATTGATTAAAAAGTTAGGTTCTGATGGTCCATATTGGAGTCCACACTCCAAACAAGATGCATGGGGAGTCAGTAAGAACAGAATGCTGAGGACCAAGGAGATAGTTAAATCTCCTGATCTGTAGTTTTCCTTCAATTTCAATCTCCATCCCTGACCTAGGGTTGGAATCTCTGGGAAACCCATGAAAAACAGCTTCTGTGGTAAAGATGTCACACCAAACAGGATGTTGTCTGGACTGTTGGGATTCTAAGTCCTTTTCAGCTTGGGCTACCATTTATATTCATTACCCATCTACTTCAGTCATGTACATTCTAGTTGTTTCCTAATGCAAACTTAATAGAGGACTCAAAATACATTGATTTCTAGGAAAACTTGGATAAAAAGCAAGTATGTTCACAATTAATGGACTTAAGCAGCTGTTTTATACTTATTCCCTCTTTCCATATGGCTCTTTTCCCGTGAGTCCTGTAGATGCTGGCATTAGCCCAGTGAGCTTTTGAGTAAGTTTGGGTTATATCTCAACTTTGATTCTGTGTGACCCCAAGTCTCCTCAGTTTCCTTATCTGCAAAATAAGGACAATAAGGTCCACTTCATAGGGCTCTTGGAAGGAATACATCACACTTATAATAGGACCCAGCACGAATTCTGACTCAGAATTGGAACCTAGTAAGTAAATAGGACTTTTATTCCCTTTCCTTGGAGTTTCACCACCAGAGTGTATAAGATTTCCAATAGTGACAGCCACAATCTGTGAGCTAGCAAGCAACCTGTTGAGAACACAACCAACAAGAACTTCCCCTGCTCAGAATCACAATCAAAAGCAGACAACGAGTTAAGAAGATTTTAACATGATAGACCAAGATGATATTTTCCACTTACAGTAACAAATAAAAGAAAATTAAATACCAAAACCACAATGTTAATGGGCTGTTTATGATGGCCGATTAAAACCATTTTATGCCTGCCTCCTCCACTTAGAAAAACCAGAGTAGTAGTATACAGACAGTGACAATATGAGTACATTATTCAAGAGATGATGCTGGAATTCAGCAGAGAAGTAGCAGGAGAAACTAAAAGCTGAGAGGAAGGAGAGGCAGCCTCCTTTCCCAGGACAGGCTGGGAGCTGGGAGTGACTTCCTAACACAGAGAAGGGGCAAGTAATATACTTCTAGCGGTTCATATCCCTACCGTGAAATAGTATAATCCTCGCCATGAGAGAGCCCTTTGACCCTCCCAAACCCTGAAACTAACATGAAGACCAGCCAGGAGACTGCCAGATGGAACTGCTCCAGGGAGGGAGCTCATACTAGGTTCCACATTCTTTCTGAGACCTAAGTGGCTACAGCAACTAGCTTCTGCCAACTTCATGCTATGGCATGAAGTTGGGACTGGGGCATTATGAAAACTTGGGTTGTCACTGCTGGGACAGGAGAGCAAGTAGGGATCACTCTCAATGCCAGGGCTAGGAAGTGAGCTAGGCCTGAGAGGCAGCAACTGATGCCAGGAAGTGAGTGATCTTAGGTAGGGTCATGAGGTGAGTGAAAGCTGCTCCTGGGACTTGGTTGCAAGCTGAGTAAGAGCTCTTGAATCCAGGGTAGGGGAGGAAAATCCCATAAGGACTAGGTTTTGAAGGGTTGCATGTTCCCCATTTGCCAGCACAAAGATATAACCAAAGGGATGCCTCACCCTCTGCAGTGGCAAGACCTCAACAAAGCTGCTTCTACCCCTCCCCCATACACTCTGTCTGGGACCTGAGAATTGCTCTGCTCTTGCCCGCCATGGCTAGTGCCTACTCTCACCATCAGGGTGCCTGAGCACAAGCTATCCAACCTAGCCGCACCCCCACCTCTTCACCAAAGCACATAGCCTGGGGTCCCAGAGACTGTCCAACCCAATCCACCACCCTGCGAACTTAAGTAACTCTTCCAGGGGCCTGGGGTGTGGTCTAAACTCCTAGCTGCTACCACCTCAGCTGGCACCTACCTCCCAGATGGATATCCTGTGGGCCTGGATACTGGTGCACCCAGCCCACTGTAGCCACTGCCAACATCAACACACACTGCTAGGGACCCAGAGAATCTTCTTTCCAGTGCTACTTTGAATGCCCATGTCACACCAACTGCCCAGAGGCCTGAGAACCTGCCCACCAACTCATCTATCATTGCCACTACTGACCTCCAAGCATGCTGCCTAGAGGCCCAAGAATTAACACACTGGTAAAAAACCAAGACATGTAGCAGTGTCCACTTCCCTAGGGCATAAAGATAGGCATACTCAGCCAACTGCTACCACCGCTGTGGTCTAAAGACTGGCCCACAAAACATACTAGTCCACAGCAAAATTTCACCAGTCTCCATTAATGACTGCACCCTAACTCACGAAGGAAATCATAAATACTACTAATGTTGTTTACAGCCAAATAAATCACCCAGAGACTATGTTACTGTGTACCCAGAATCACAGCCAAAGTGCCCTACCCACTGAATACCATAGATACATCTTCAGAAAAAAGTCCTCCTCTACTAAAAGTAAATGTCAAAACAGGAAGAAGCAACTGTTATACTACATGTGTGGACATCAATGTAGGCATGCTGGAAACATAAAAAGCAAGAAAATATGACACCTCCAAAGGAACACATTAATTATCCAGCAATAGATCTTTTTTTTTTTTTCTTTTCCTGAGATGGAGTGTGACTCTGTTGCCCAGGCTGGAATGCAATGGCATAATCTCGGTTCACTGCAGCTCCACCTCCTGGGTTCAAGCAATTCTCCTGTCTCAGCCTCCCAAGCAGCTGGGACTACAGGCATGTACCACTGTGCCCAGCTAATTTTTGTATTTTTAGTAGAGATGGGGTTTCACCATGTTGGCCAGGCTGGTCTTGAACTCCCAACCTCAGGGGATCTGCACGCCTTGGCTTCCCAAAGTGTTGGGATTACAGGCATGAGCCACCATGCCCGGCCAATAGATATTAATCAAAAAGAAAATTTCATTTCCCAATAAAGAATTCAAAATATTGTTTTTTACAAAATATTGATTTTTTTTTTTTTTGAGACAGAATCTCACTGTGTTGTCCAGGGCTGGAGTACAGAAGTGTGATTTCAGCTCACTGCAACCTCCAACTCCTGGACTCAAGCAATCCTCTCACCTCAGCCTCCCAAGTATCTGGGACTACAGGCATGTGCCATCATGCTTGGCTAATTTTTTTTTTTTTCTTTTTTTGTAGAGGTAAGGTTTCACCATGTCACGTATACTGGTCTCAAACTCCTGAGTTTGAGAGATCTACTCACCTCAGCCTCCCAAAGTACTGAGGTGTGAGCCATAATGCCCAGCCAAAAACATTGATTTTAAGGGATCTCAGTGATATTCAAGAGAATTCTGAAAATAATACAAAGAAACTTTTAAAATTCAGAATATGAATGAGAAATTTATCAGAGATAGATATTTTCAATAAGAACCAAATAAAAAGCTTAGAACTGAAGAATCCATTAAAGGAAATACAAAAGACATTTGAAAGGGTCAACAGCAGACTAGATCAAGCAGAACAAAGAATCTTAGAACTTGAAGATAGGTCTCTTGAAATAATCCAGTCAGACAAAAGTAAAGAAAAAATAATAAAAAAGAAGCAGCAAAGCCTTTGTGACATTTGGGACAACATAACATGACAAGATAAACAAATTGTCAGTAT
The DNA here is from genome assembly GCF_001698545.2 of Rhinopithecus bieti. NCBI lineage: Eukaryota > Metazoa > Chordata > Mammalia > Primates > Cercopithecidae > Rhinopithecus > Rhinopithecus bieti. The sequence continues at coordinate 149,421 of NW_016808923.1, read as the reverse complement.
TACTAAGGGTGAAGAAACAAAGATTAGAAAACCTATTTAATGAACTAATAGATGGAAATTTCCAAAGTCTAGCAAGAGATTTCAACATTTAGATACAGGTGGCTGAAAGAATGCAGGTAATACAATGCAAAAAGGTATTCACTATGGCTGTCTAACATCAAAGTTATTTTTTTTTTACTTTTTAATAACAGTCATTTGAACTGCTGTGAGATGGTGTCATATTGTTGGTTTGATTTTCATTTCTCTAATGTTTAGTGATGTTGAGCTTTTTTTCAAGTGCTTTTCAGCCACATATATGTCTTCTTTTGAACGTGTCTGTTTATGTCATTTACCCGCTTTTTAAGGGAGTTGTTTGGCTTTTGCTAGTAAATTTCTTAAGTTCCTTTTAGATTCTGGATATTAGACCTTTGCCAGATGCACAGTTTGCAAATATTTTCTCCTATTCTGTATGATGTCTATTTACTCTGTTGATCGTTTATTTGCTGTGCAAAAGCTCTTTATTTTAATTAGATCCCATTTGTTAATTTTTGCTTTTCTGCAATTGTTTTTGGTGTCTGTCACAAATCTTTTCCCATTCCTATTTCCTGAATGGTATTGAATTTTATCTTCCAGGGTTTATATAGTTTTAGGTTTTATATTTAAGTCTTTAACTCATCTTGAGTTGATTTTTCTATCTGGTCTAATGAAGGAGTTCAGTTTTGATCTTCTGCATATGGTTTGCCAATTATCCCAGTGCAACTTATTGAATAGAGAGTCATTTCACCATTGCTTGGTTTTATCAGGTTTTATCAATGATCCAATGATTTTAGATGTGCAGCACTATTTCTGGCTCTCTATTCTGTTCCATTGGTCTATATGTTTTGTTTTGTTTTTTTAAATCAGTACCAGACTGTCTTGGTTAACATAGACTTATAGTATAATTTAAAGTTAGGCAACAAGCTACCTCCAGCTTTGTTATTTTTGCTTAGGGTTACCTTGGCTATCCAGGCTCTTTTCAGCTTTTATATAAATTTTAAAATAGTTTTTCCTCGTTCTATGAAGTAAGTCATCGGTAGTTTGATAGAAATAACATTGAATTTGTACATTGCTTTGAGCAGTTCAGCCATTTTAACAATATTGATTCTTCCTAACAATGAACATGAAAAGTTTTTCCATTTGTGCCATCTCTGATTTCTTTGAGCAGAGTTTTGTAATTTTAAGCATAGAGATCTAATAGTATTCCTAGGTATTTTATTCTTTTGTGGGAATTGTGAATGGGATTGCACTCCTGATTTGGCTCTCAGCTTGACTGTTGTTGATGTACAGGAATGTTAATAATTTTCACAATTGATTTTGTATCCTGAGATTTTGCTGAAGTTGTTTATCAGCTGAAGGAGATTTTGTGCCGAGATGATGAAGTTTTCTAGATACAGAATCATGGCATCTACAAACAGGGATAGTTTAACTTTCTTCTTCCTATTTGGATGCCTTTTATTCTTTCTGTTGCCTGGTCAATACTATATTAACTACAAGTGGTAAGACAGGGCATCGTTGTGTTTGTTTTAAAGGAGAATGCTTCCAGCTTTTGCTCATTCAGTGTGATGCTGACTGTGGGTTCGTCATAGATGGCTATTATTATTTTAAAGTATGTCCCGTCAATGTCTATTTTATTGAGAGTTTTTAGCATGAAAAGATACTGAATTTTACCAAAAGCTGTTTCTGCATCTATTGGAATAATCATGTGGGTTTTATCTTTAGTTCTGCTTATGTGATGAATCACATTTATTGATTTTCATATGTTGACCCATCTTTTATCCCAAAGATAAAGCCTACTTGATCATGTTGTATAAGCTTTTTGATGTGGTACTGGATTTGGTTTGCCAGTATTTTGTTGAGGATTTTTGTATCAACGTTCATCAAGGATATTGACCTGAAGTTTTCTTTTTTTGTTGTGTCTCTGTCAGGTTTTGGTATCCAACTGATGCTGGCCTCATAAAATGAGCTAGAGAGGAGCTCCTTTGTCAGTATTTTTGGAATAATTTTGGTAGAAATGGTAACAGCTTTTCTTTACACATATGGTAGAATTCTGCTGTGAATCTGTTGGGTCCTGACTTTTTTTGATTGGTTGACTTTTTGTTACTGATTTGATTTTGGAACTTATTATTGGTATGTTCAGGGATTAACATTTTTCCTGGTTTAGTCTTGGGAGGGTGTATGTGTCCAGGAATTTATTCATTTCTTCTAGATTTTCTAGTTTGTATGCATAGAGGTGTTCATAGTAGTGTATGATTTTTCTTTCTGTATTTCTGCAGGGTCAGTGGTAATATACCCTTTGTTAATTCTAATTGTATTTATTTGGGTCTCCTATCTTTTCTTCCTTATTACTCTACCTAGTGGTGTATCTATTTTATTAATGTTTTCAAAAAAACAACTTCTTGATTTATTGATCTATTGTATGGTTTTCTGTGTCTCAATTTCTTTCAGGTCAGCTTTAATTTTGGTTATTTCTTGTCTTCTGCTCTCACTGGGGTTGATTTGCTCTTGCCTCTGTATTTCTTCTGGCTGCAATGTTAGCTTGCTAGTTCAAGATCTTTCTAACTTTTTGATGTAGGCATTTAGGGCTATAAATTTGCCTCTTAATACTGTCTTAGCTATGCCCCAGATATTCTCGTATCTTTTATTTTTGTTTTCATAACTATTAAAGAACTTCTTAATTTTCATTTCAGTTTCATTATTTACTCCAAAGTAATTCAGGAGCAGATTGTTTAATTTCCATGTAATTTTCTGGTTTAGAGTGACTTTCTTTGTATTGATTTCTATTTTTATTGTGCCATTGTCTGAGAATGTAGTTGGTTTTGTTTCAAGTTTTTAAAATATGTTGAGGATTGTTTTATGTCTGATTGTGTAGTTGATTTTAGAGTATGTGCCATGTGGCAATGAAAAGAATATATATTCCATTGTTTTGGTTGAAGAATTTTCTAGATGTCTGTTTAGTCTGTTTAGTCAAGTGTTGAGTTCAGCTCCTAAATATCTTTGTCAATTTTCTGCCTCAATGTTCTAACACTGTAAGTGGATTGTTGAAGTCTCCCACTATTATTGTGTGACAATCTAGGTCACCTTGTGGGTCTCCAAGAACTTTATCAATCTGGGTGGTCTTGTGTTGGGTGCATACGTATTTAGGATAGTTACGTCTTCTTTTTGAATTGAATCTTTTACCATTATGTATACCCGTCTTTGTCTTTTTAGATTTTTGTTGGTTGAAATTCTATTTTGCCTGAAATTAGGATTACTACCCCTGCTTTTTTCTGTTTTCCATTTGCTTGGTAGATTTTTCTTCATACCTTTATTTTGAACCTATGTGTGTCACTGCATGTGAGATGTGTCTCTTGAAGACAGCATACTAATACGTCATGGTTCTTTAACCATGGTTCTTTGCCATTCTGTGCCTTTTAATTAGGGCATTTAGCTCATTTACATTAAAAGTTAGTGTTAATATGTATGGATTTGATCCTGTCACCATGTTTTTAGCTGGTTATTATGCAGACTTGTGTGCTTGCTTTACAGTGTCACTGGTCTGTGTACTTAAGTGTGTTTTTGTAGTGGCTAGTAAGAGTATTTTCTTTCCATATTTAGAGCATCTTTCAGTACCTCTTCTTAGGCAGACCTGGTGGTAATGAATTCCCTCAACATTGCTTGTCTGAAAAGGATCCTATTTCTCTTTCACTAATGAAGATTAGTTTAGTTGGATATGAAATTCTTGGTTGGAAATTTTTTCTTTAAGAATGTTGAATATAGGCTCCCAATCTCTTCTGGCTTGTAGAATTTCTGCTGAAAAGTCCACTGTTAGCCTGATGGGATTCTCTTTGTAGGTGACCTTACCTCTCTATCTGCCTTTAACTTTTTAAAATTTTATTTTGATATTGGAGAATCTCAAGATTATGTGTTTTCCAAGTTTCTTGCTTTCTCTCTGGCTCTTTTGGGGACACCAATGAGTCATAGATTTGGTCTCTTCATAGTATTCTATATTGCTGTGATATTTTGTTCATTCTTTTTTATTCTTTTTGCTTTATTTCTGGCTGACTGAGTTATTTCAGAGTCAACCTTCAAGCTCTGAGATTTTTTCCTCCACTTTATCTATTCTGCTACTAATACTTGTGACTGCATTACAAAATTCTTGTAGTGTATTTTTCAGCTCTATCAGATGATCTTTTTAAAAATATGATTTAATCTATTAGCTCCTGTATTATTTTATTGTGATTGCTAGATTTTTTGTATTGAATTTTAATGGTCTCCCAAATCTTGATGATCTTCATTCCTATTCATAATCTGATTTCTATTTTTGTCATTTCAACCATTTCAGCCCAGTGAAGAATCCTTGCTCAGAAACTAGTATAGCCATTTGCAGGGAAGAAGACACTCTGGCTTTTTTGAGTTGCTAGAGTTCTTTTATTTGTTCTTTCTCATCTGTGTGGATGGGTGTACCTTTAACTTGGTATAAATTGAGGACCACTAGTAGACTTCTGTTTTAGATGTTTTCAGAGGGCCAAAGCTTTTTGCAGGGTCTTTACTTTTAGCTGAATTCCTGTCATTGATATCACAGGGAGTTATAATAACAAATTATTTTTGGTGTTGAAGTTTTGGGCTGCAATCTGGTAGGTGGTACTTAGTGTAATGGCCAGTAGGTAAGCTTTTTCTCAGTCATGTGGCTTCTCTGTGTTTCCTCTTGACTATAGCCATGCTCCTTCTCAGCACGCTGAAAGTGAGAGCTCCTCTCTTACTTAAATGCTGGCTGAAGATGACAATTTAACACTCCTGGGCTGCGTATCTCAGCTCTAGGGCAATGTCAGGCTTTATGTTCCCTCCCAAGCTTAGAGGTAACAGGTGAAAGGAACTTAGCCGTGGTTGTGATAGAAAGTCTTTCACTTATCTTGTGGGGCTCCACCCAGAGAGGTGTGGAGCTGATATCAGTCAGTGTGATCAACCTTCAAAATGGGTTGAGGCAGCTGTACTGTGAGCCCAAGCCAGGGAGACATACCTTGTGACAAGTGGGTGGGAGGGACAGAGGGGAGACAGACCAGTAACCTCTCCATAGGGCAACTAAAGCTTGCTCAAGGTGTGGATGAAGCACTAAGGGTCTTTGCTCATTCCCCAGGGCAAGTGCAGTACCACTGCAGTGGCAGTGGTAGAGAGGCTTTCAGTAGCCTCTGGGAGCTCCACCTCTGAGAACCATATAGCCACAGTTCCTGGGAATGTTCAGGCAGGGGGTGAAGTGGCTGCACTACTAACCTGAGCTGAGGACCCCCCTTGTTGGGAACCTGGGGATTGAGGGTTTACAGGGAGGAGAGACTAGATTCCTTTCTGTATGGTGACTACGGTGTACTGTAAGCTTAGGTGAAGCCCTCAGGCTCACTGTTTCTTCCCCAGCCTGTGAGCAGAAGAGACAGAACATTGTTGTGACAGTGGCAGAAAGGAACATTGATTGCCCCTTGGAGGCCCTTCTACCTGCATGTAGAAGAGTCTGGCCACTTTTCGATGAAGCAGCTGCACTGTGCTGGGGTTACGTGCCAGTCCCTCTTCACCACATACTCTCTGGAGCCTGAAGGCAACAATAGTGAGTGCTGTGAGAAAGCAAAGGTGGCAACCTACCACTCCCTTTAGGAACTCTGTCCCATGGAAATGCAGAGCTGCTACCAACCTGAGATCCCTGATGGGAAGTGGTTGGAGTCCCAGGTTGGGAGCTCCCATCCACTGAGGATAAATATGGGAGTCTGGCCATTTTTCTGTGGGACAACTGTGCTGTGCTGGGGATTTGCGCTAGTCCCTAGTCACTGGAGGCTCTCCAGAGCCTGAAGGCAACAACAGTGAGGGCTGCAAGACAGGAAAGTTGCTTCCCCCTCACCCTGAAGCTCTGTCCTGGGGAAGTTCAGAGCTGCTACTGGCCTCAGAACCCCAGTGGTGAGAGGCTGGAGTCCTAGGCCAGTGGGTCTCATCCTGTGAGGTGCAGTGGAAGTGAGGCCTGTAGACAGTTGCTGCTCAACCCCCTGGATTTGGCTTCTTTCCTGGATGTGCATAAAGGAGTCTAACCTCCCCCTTTGCCAGAGCTGATGCTAGGATGCCCACTAATGCTGTGATGCCTAGGGATCAAAGGCTTTTGGTACTTTGGCTATGCCTCAGCAGTGGCTCTGCTGAGACTCCCATAGCTTTGCATATCAGTCTGAAGGTTTTGGTGGGATGAGCTCACAAGGGCATCTCCTGAGACCAGGACTTGCAAAGGTCTATGGACCAAGTGCGTGTCCCAGGGTTTCTCATCCTCTCACCATTTCCCAGTAGTGGGGGAGCCTCCTCTGGCTCCATGCCACTGTCAGGTAGGCATTCATCTATTTTTTCTCCTCTGTATTCTCCTTGGGTTGAGTTCTTTGTTTTATGAATCCTAGTGTGCCCACCTGAGTGTTTCAGTTGAAGATATAGTATTTATTCAGCACTTTTTCTTCTCTTTGTGAAAGCAGTGCACACTAACTGCTTCTAGTCAGCCATTTTGGTGATCATGTAAACTAAAACTTTTTAAGAATATTTTCCCTCCGTTTTACCATTGAGAAATGGCAGATTCATTGATATGGATTTGATCTCCTTGACAGGTAATATTGTCACAGATGTGAGTTTTATATCCATTCACATAAGTACCTCTGTGGCTTTTTAGATCCTTTTAAAGTTAGAGGGAAGAAAGAAGGTAAACAAGACTCATGGAGACCTGGCATCTCACAGTAAAACTGGATTATTTCAATTACTGCACTTCTAAATTCTCTGTATCATACTTCTTCTCCATACTGAGTATTGAAAGGATGAATCAATCTTCATTTACGAACAATAAAAGAAAGGTATGATGGAAGATGAATATGGTTGCAGGATAATATTCATCACAAAACATTTACAACAGCAAGTTGAAAGCATTATATTGCTTTATGTGTCAGAGCATCTGGACATTTTTTTGGTGTAGGAGTTTGTCCTTACACAAAGTATTAAGCAATTTCATCAGACGTAAACATCTTATGACCATGGGTCATGACTGGCAAAGAATGTGCCTTGCTAGTATCAGGGCACTTGAACATTTTCTTGTTGTAGGAGTTTGTCCTTACAGCATTATTAATCTCCTTCATCAGCCATAAACATCTTACGACCATCGGTCATGTCTGACAAGGAATGTGCCTTGCTAATTTTAAGATGGAGATGATTTTAAAATGGTGTGACCCTGGGTCTCCTATGCTTCCCAAATATAAGAGATAAATAAAGGATCAAAGAATGTATAAACAACCAGAAAACAATTAACAATTTGACAGGGCCTCACATATCAATAATAACCTTGAACACAAGTGGATTAACTTATTCTGTTAAAAGATATAGAGTGGCTGAATGAAATTAAAAGCATGATCCAACTATATACTACTTACAAGAAACTCTCCTTACTGGTAAAGACACATACAGATTAAAGTAAAGAGATGAAAAAACATATTCCACACAAGTGGAAACAAAAAGTGAGCAGGAGTAGCTATATTTATGTAATATGGACTTTTAGTCTAGAACAGAAAAAAAAAAAGATGAAGAAAATCATTATATGACAAAGGAATTAATCCAGTGAAAGAATATAACAATTCTAAATATATATATATATCACTATATATGTAACACTATATATATATATATCCCCAACACTAGAGCACACAGATTCATAACGCAAATATTACTAGTGCTAAAGAGAGGATGGAAACATAATAGTGGGGTCTTTACCACCTCATATCAACATTACATAGATCATCTAGATGGAGCATCAAAAAATAAATATTGGATTTAAACTATATTTAGGTCATATGAACCTAAGAGACCTTTACAGAAGGCTCTCCAACAGTAGCAAAATACATTCTTTTTATCAGCACATGGAACATTCTCCAGAATGGAACATATGTTATCTCACAAAATACATCCCAACAAATTGTTAAAAGTCAAAATCATATCAAATATCTTATAGATTAAAATGGAATAGAATTAAAAATCAATATGAAGGAGAACACTGGAAATAATACAAACACATGGAAATTAAACAACATGCTCCTAAATGACCACTGAGTAAAGAAAACAGTTAAAATGAAAATTTGAAAATTTAAAAATTCCATGAAAACAATGAAGATGGAAATACAACATACCAAAACCTGTGGTATACAGTAAAAGCAGTGCTGAGAGGCAAGATTATAGCAATAAATGCCTATATTAAAAAGGAGAGATTGGGAGGGCAAGTTGACCGACTAGATGCAGCTGGGTCAAACAGCTCCCACTGAGGAACTGAGATGACTAGCATGCTCCTAACAGATCTGCAGAGGGAAGGAACAGAGTATGGGTGGATAGAAGACACAGAAGCTGGGCTGAAGGGGGAGAAACCTGGGAACCCTACATGGGGCTACAGCACACCCAGACTCCTTCCTAGCTCCCAATGGCTCCAGGAGAATGGGTGAGTTGAATTGGTAAGGAGCAACCTACTTTCCCCACAGGTGTCTGGAAACCCAGTAGGAGGAGATCTCTTTACCATCATAGACACTTGAGTTGGCAGGGAGAGTTGCTTAGGGAAGTGGTAGGGGCAACAAGTCAGCTGATGTGGAGCCCAGAAGGTTTGGTGCAGGAGTATCTGTAGCAGAGCACAGCCAGTGATGGCCATCCCTCTAGGTCTGACTTGCTCCTATAGGAGACTTTAGCCCTAGTGAACTGTGAAGTCCTGAACTCTATGGGGCAGTCTTGCCCATCAGATAGGGCTGGTCCAATCTGAGCACCTCTTGGTCTGCTGACCTCTCCCAGGGCCCTGACTGACTATAGCTGCTTGCAGGGAAGCCTTGCATGCCCTGGAGGCCCACCCCATAGCTTCTGCACTGGCAAACTCATGCCTGACTGGTGAAGAGCTACAGCAAAGCAGCCCCTACAGCCAAACACCAGCCTGCATACTCCCTCCCCATACTGAAGCTTCCCTGACATCCATTGCTACTCCCTACATTGCTTTCCTGGTGCCTGCCTGCAGGTGGCAGATTTTGCTTTCCTTGTCCTGCTAGCGCACAAGGATACATGCAGTCCACACCCCTCCCAGTGGTGACCACCATTACAGACTGAGTCTCGCCCAGGACAGAGACAGCCAGTCCCAGCCCCACCAGTGATCTGCTCTTGTGCTAACAACACAGAGAGAACAATAAATCCTTCTCTGCCCTGAGAAACCACTTCTACTTGCAGGGCATGGAGAAGGCACTCAGACCTGCGCTCGCCAGTGCCCTGCACTTAAGCCAACATCACTGGAAGATAAATCCACAAATATGAGAAAGAATCAGTGCAAGAACTCTGCAAATTCAAAAAGCCAGAGTGCCTTCCTTCCTCTAAGCAATCATATCAGCTCTCCAGCAAGGGTTCTGAACAGGGCTGAAATGACTTAAACAATAGAAATATAACTCAGAATATGGTTAAGAAGAAAGATCATTGAGCTATAGGAATATGCTGAAACACAATTCAAGAAAGCTACAAATCATGATAAAGCAATGCAGGAGCTGACAAACAAAAATGACCAGTATAGAAAAGAATGTAACCAATCTGATGGAGCTGAAAACTCACTACAAGAATTTCATAATGCAATCATAAGTATTAATAGCATGATAGACCAAGGAGAGGAAAGAATCTCAGGGCTTGAAGACTGGCTTTCTGAAATAAGAGTCAGACAAGAATAGAGAAAAAATAATGAAAAGGATCAAACAAAATCTCTGAGAAATATGGAATTATGTAAAGAGACCCAATCTGTGAACTCATTGGTGTCCCTTAAAAAGATGGAGATAATGGAACCAACTTGAAAAATATATTTCTAGATATAATCCATAAGAACATCTCCAACATAGATAGAGAGGACAACAGTCAAATTCATGAAATGCCTCAGTAAGATACTTCACAAAAAGATGAACTCCAAGACACATAATCATCAGATTCTTCAAAGTCAAAATGAAGCAAAAAATGTTCAAAGCAGCTAGAGAAAAAGGTCAGATAAACTACAAAGGGAAGTCCACCAGACTAACAGTGGACATATCAGCAGAAACCATACAAGCCAAAAGAGACTGAGGGTTGATATTCAACATTTTTAAAGAAAAGAAATTTTAACCCAGAATTTTATCCCTGACTAAACTGAGCTTCATAAGTGAAGGAGAAACAAAATTCTTTTCAGAGAAGCAAATTCTGAGGGAATTCATTACTACCAGACCTCCCCTACAAGAGCATGTGAAGGAAGCACTAAATATGGAAAGAAAAGACCATTATCAGCTGTTACAAAAACACACTGAAGTACACAAACCAGTGACACTATAAAGCAGCCACATCAAGAACTGTTCTGGGCATAAACAAGTCTGAATAATAACCAGCTGAAAACATGATGACAGAATCAAATCCACACATATCAACACTAAACTTGAATGTAAATGAGTTAAATTCCCCAATTAAAAGGTGCACAGTGGCGAGCTGGATAAAGAACCAAGACCCATTCGTATGCTCTTTTCAAGAAAACCACCTCACATGCAGTGACACAGATAGTCACAAAATAAAGAAATGGAGAAAAATCTACCAGGCAAATGGAAAACAGAAAAAAGCAAGGAAAGAAATCCTAATATCTGACGAAACGGACCAACAAAGATAAAAAAAGACAAAGAAGTGCATTACATAATAGTAAAGGGTTCCATTCAACAAGAAGATGTAACTGTCCTAAATATATATGCAACCAACACAGAAGGACCCAGACTCATAAAGCAATTCTTAGAGATCTACAAAGAAACATAGACTCCCACAAAAAAATAGTGTGAGACTTCAACACTCCACTGACAGGATTAGACTGAGACAGAAAATTAACAAATATATTCAAGACCTAAACTCAGTACTGGAACAAATGGACCTAATAGACATCTACAGAATTACCTCAAAATAACAGAATATGCATTCTTCTTATTGCCACATGGCACGTACTCTAAAATCAATCACATTAATTGGAAGTAAATCACTCTTCAGCAAATGCAAAAGGGCTGGAATCAAAGCAGACTATCTCTCGGACCACCACTGTAATAGTCTGTTCTCATGCTGCTAATAAAGACATACCCAAGACTGGGTAACTTATAAAGAAAAAGAGGTTTCATGGACTCACAGTTCCACATGGCTGGAGAGGCCTCATAATCATGATTGAATGCAAAGCAGGAACAAAGGTTTGTCTCACATGGAAGCAGGTAAGAGTGTGTGTGCAGGTGAACTTCCCTTTATAAAACTATCAGATCTCATGAGACTTATTTACCATCACAAGAAATGGAATAAATTGGCCATAATAAAGGAGCTGCAGGCTCCACACAAGTTTGAAATCCAATAGGGCAGTCATTACACCTTGAAGTTCCAAAATAATCTTCTTGATTCAATGTCTCACATGTAGGTCATACTGACTCAAGAGGTGGCTTCCCATGGTCTTGGACAGCTCTGACCCTGTGACTTTGCAGGGTACAGCTCCCCTCCCAGTGATTTTATGGGCTGGTGTTGAGTTTCTGTGGCTTTTCCAGGCACACAGCACATGCTGTCAGTGGATCTACCACACTGAGGTCTAGAGGACAGTGGTCCTCTTCTGACAGCTCCCCTAGGCCGTGCCCCAGTGGGGATTCTGTTTGGTTGCTTCAACCCCACACTTACCTTCCATACTGCCATAGCACAGGTTCTTCATGAGGGCCCTGCCCCTGCAACAAATTTCTTCCTGAACATTCAGATATTTCCATACATCCTCTGAAATCTAGGTGGAGGTTCCCAAACCTCACTTCTTAACTTCTGTGCACCACAGGCCTAACACCACATGGAAGTTGCCAAGGCTTGGGGCTTGCACCCTCTGAAGCCATGGCCCAAGCTGTACCTTGGCCCCTTTTAGCCACAGCTACATTGCCTGTCACAAGGAACCAAATCCCTAGGCTTCACACAGCACAGGGTGGAGGGTGCCCAGACCTGGCTCAAGAAACCATATTCCCCTCCTAGGTCTCCAGGCCTGTGATGGAAGGGGCTGCTGTGAAGGTCTCTGTCATGCCCTGGAGACACTTTCCCCGTTGTTTTGGTGATTAGCATTTGGTTTAAAGTTACTTATGCAAATTTCTGCAGCTGGCTTGAACTTCTTCTCAGAAAAATGGGTCTTTCTTTTCTATTGCATTGTCAGGCTGCAAATTTTCCGGACTTTTATGCTCTGCTTCCTCTTGAACACTTTGCCACTTACAAATTTCTTCCACTAGATACCTTAAATCATGTCTCTCAAATTCAAAATTCCACAAATCTCTAGGATAGGAGCAAAATATTGCCAGTCTCTTTGTACAGCAAGAGTCTCCTTTGCCGTACTTCCCAAGTTCGTCATCTCCATCTGAGACCACCTCAGCCTGGACTTTATTGTCCATATCACTACCAGCATTTTGGTCAAAGCCATTCAACAAGTCTCTTGGAAGTTCCAAACTTTCCCACATCATCCTGTCTTCTGAGTCCTCCAAGTCTGTAGGAATTTCCAAACTTTCCCACATTTTCCTGTCTTCTTCTGAGTCCTCAAAACTGTTCCAACCTCTGACTGTTACCCAGTTCCAAAGTTGCTTCCACATTTTCAGGTATCTTTACAGCAGTGCCCCACTCACAGTTATGATTTACAGTATTAGTCTATTCTCACTCTGCTAAAAAGACATATCAGGCCAGGCACAGTGGCTTACACTTGTAATCTCAGCACTTTGGGAGGCCAAGGTGGGCATATCACTTGAGGTCAGGAGTTCAAGGCCAGCCTGGTCAACATGAAAAAAACCCATCTTTACTAAAAATAAAAAAGTTTGCCAGGTGTGGTGGTGCATGCTTGTAATCAGCTAATCAGGAGGCTGAGACAGTAGAATTGCTTGACCCCAGGAGGTGGAGGTTGCATTGAGCCAAGATCATGCCACTGCACTAAAGCCTGGGTGACAGAGCAAGACACCATCTTAAAAAAA